>NC_056735.1:1577422353-1577722353 GCF_019279795.1 Protopterus annectens
TGATGAATGCAACATGTCAGACCATACAATACCAGAGTAAACACAATCAGACCATGATTTAGAACTTCATTGTCAGACAGTTACACTTTTATTTAAATATGACGTATATGGGACTATTACTGCCATATTGTCTGGTTTGTTCAGTGCAAACCATACAATTTTTTTTTGTATTGCCAAGTGACATTTTACTCCTTTATATTTATATGGTATGACTATGAAAATAGACAAACATTTATGCATACCTATCCATCACATACACAGGCTGGACTTTGCTAAACAGTTATTGCTATGAATACTTGCACATTGATGGGACATCTCCACTCTGTCTTGTTTCTTGGACCCACTGTTCCAAGAGCTCCCTCTTTCTACATTTCAAGTCAGCATAGTGGTGGCAGACCTGGTCACCAGTCCATGGGATACCAGTGGCACTGGTGAGATCACAAGTGAGACTTTCCCAGGCTTCCACTTTATATATTGGAAGCCCTGGTACTGGTCCTGCAGCAGTCCTACATCATGTTTTTTTTACCAGAAGTCCTACCATGACCTTGGACTCCTGTATGCCCCAGAGCTGCACCTGAACGTGCATGCCCTCTCCAACACCTGCCATACTGCCTACAGTGGAGAGCTACAACCAGTTATGAGCTGTATTCCCACCTGTGGAGTTTAAATATGGCTAATTTCCCACCCTTTGCCATGATTGGATTGTTTTGAAAATGCTGAGCTAAGCTAAGCTAAGGGCATACCTGCTTAGCTAAGGCTGGCAGTGCTTAAAAGGGCAGGTTCAGCATTGCTTACCAACGGGCAAATCCACATAGCTGGGCTATTCCTTGCTTAATATTTATATGTACACAATGCTTACACCTGGTCAGCATAGCTGTGCAATACTTAGCATTGCTTATGTTTTATTATATTGGTCTACCACTTTTATGGGATTGATTCATCATTCATTGCATAATATATTCATTTACCTTCACTGACATCTCCCAATGTGCTGTAATAATTTATTCTTGTGTGACTATACTGTATGGGGCACTTGTGTTTATATGGGGGTTTCACTACTTTATTACACTGATACCTCACATCTGGGCCTAATACACTACTCTGGTTGAGAAAAATAAGTCACTTCCTACATAAATATACAAATAAATTAAAATTGTAATGTTTACACATACAAAATGGAAATGGCCTTGGTGAGGCTTGAATCATGAATGACTACATGCAAGGTGTGCACTCTAACCACTACACTATTGCACTTATGCATATACTGGAAGTATATTACTTTTCAACTCATCCTGCTGTTTTAGATGGGCTAAGCGTAGCTAAGCAATGGGCACACCCACGCAGCTATGCTTAAACTTTATTGTATATGTCAAAAAATGTATTTGTTGTGTTTTTAATATGTACCCTTCGTAATATCAATGCTAATGCTGAAACTGTTATTCTATCAATTTTCTGGCTTTGTAGGGATGATTATCCCTTAAAACTTTGTCCAGAATCCTTATTCTGATGGGTTGGGAGGTGTGCGCTATGTGCTTATGCCAAACTTGTTATTCTATCAACTTTATGGCTTAGTAGGGATGAGTATCCCTTATGGCTTTGTCCAGATTTTTTACCCTGATGGGTTAAAGGAGTTACAAGCATTCTCACTTGTTTTAACTTGCCGTATGGCAATTCTAGTGTGCAGGGGGCATGTGTATTGTGAGAGCACTGCTTTCAGACACAACCCCTGCACTTATACACAGAACCATGTCTGTTTTGCAGCACAGCAGCACACCTTCATGAACATGCATGGCACGCTGCCGTAATGCACTTGAATGGTCCCTTCCAAGCAGGAATAAGCTATTCCTGCACATGAGTTTACTGAATCCCAGGGTATATTAATGCCACATCCAAACTGCTAAACAAGCTAACAAAATCTCATTCACAAAACTGCATTTAAAATATTATAATAACCTCATTACTATGAAAATGAAATATAAAAATGTATTGATAGTGTCACTGGATTATAATGAGAGTACCTGGCTATACAATTTCAAACTTTCTTCTTTCTCCCTTATTAACCACTCACTTCCTCTCCCCAGTTCTTCAACTTTTAAACTTTTCAGAATGCTTATTTTTTTGCTTCTCTCACTTTACTATACTCCAATATCTTAAATGTTAATTTTGTTATACATTATAAGAGTACTCCACACAAGGTGACCTATGAAATTACTGATTAAAAAAAAATTGGAAATGTCATTTACAGGTTCGTAGGTTAATACTAGTCTGTTGATTCAGAGGACCATTAGTAGACTAGCCACAATATTCCATATCATAGATACCCATTGGTGAGACTGATTTGTACCTAGTTCAGACCCCTTTCAATAAGAGTTT
This sequence comes from Protopterus annectens, assembly GCF_019279795.1. Classification (NCBI taxonomy): domain Eukaryota; kingdom Metazoa; phylum Chordata; order Ceratodontiformes; family Protopteridae; genus Protopterus; species Protopterus annectens. Next base: position 1,577,424,727 of record NC_056735.1, read on the forward strand.
GATGGGCAAGCCTCAGAGGGTATTTGCAATTGCTCATCCATTCATCCAGGTTATGATTAAAGAGGGGTGGGGTCGTTGAGCTCCTTTGTTATAGAGCCAAACAAAGTGTATTCTGTAAAAGAGAGATACTGTAAGATCTATCTATCTATGTATATATCTACTTTACAAAGTCAAAAAAGCATTTAATTGAAATTCATAATATCAAGACCACAAACTTGAACATTAACTTTATTGAAACTTCAGAACATCAACTCCCTTAACATTGAAGTGCAAAAAACAAATGGAAATTGACTAAAAACTTCAACTATTTTTTACCTGTTCCACTTTTGCAGGGGGGTGACTGCACCCCTTGCATCCCACTCCCCCCCACATATTAAATATCCTAACTCCAAGATTGCACTACAGTGAGGAAAATGATAAACTACAAATAGACTCTGTATCTACCATTACGTAAGTAGTGGTAGATACAGAGTCTATTGGAAAATGATAAACTACAAATAGACTCTGTATCTACCATTACGTAAGTAGTGGTAAACAACAACAGCATAAAATTTAAATACTCTGTTCAAATTGAACACATACCTGTTACTTTTTATTTCTTTTCCTCTTTTAAACCATAAATTTCAACTAAACACTTCACTGAAACCAGCAGCTTCCAACATTGTATCCACCATATTTCTTTTACGAAGACAACACAACACCTTACACTGACAGCGCAGTATTTAACCAAGTATCATTTAACTAAAACAACACGCATACTAATAGGAACTTATCATTAGCTCTTCTATGTTCAGTATTCTTGTATTTGATGATGTGAAGTTTCAGTAAAGTGAATGTCCAAGTTTGTGGTCTCAGTATTATGAATTGTGATCAAATGTTTTTCGACCTCGTGACCAGACCACGCCAACCATGGGTAAATCCAGCATTACCCTTACCCTGCTGTGGGTTATTGCTATATTACACCACCTCCCTGTACTTTGCTGAATCCAGCTTGCATTTGATTTCAGTATCTGAGGTTACCTGGATTTCACTAAAAAGACTTATCACCCCCTTTGTAGAGCTAAACTGTTTTGTGTAAGATTTTGTAAATATAATCTGCTGTATCTGAGAATACATTTTAGAATCTACACAAAGTTTTTCAAACTATATGACTTTACTCCTTCATCATATTATGCATATAAGATGGTTTCCTATTAAGTTCAATATATTTATATATATTTTCCACAAATGTTTCTTGATCTTGTCTCTCTCACACTGTATTTAAGTTGTTTGTCCACATTGTTTACTTCAGTTTTTAAAATTGTAGTTCCACCTTTTTTCCACTTCTTATATATTTTTTTGTTTCTCAGCTTAATCACGTATATTGTTCTTATAGAAATTTAGCTCTCTGACATTGTATGCTTAGATACTGATCATAAACACTTATTTAATTTTTTACATTCAAACATTTTCTCTTTCAAAAGCATTCATATTCCTTCTGCAGTTTTTCCACTGAAAGTATCACTCCAAATAGTTTTATATAGAAACTGTTTTGCTTCAATATAATCTGTAATTAATCTTCTGAGCATTGTTGTAGATTTCATTTTGGCAGAATTATCTAGCAACAAATTAACCTTTATAACCCCATGATCACTACACATTAGCTCTGGTAAAACTTGACATGAAGTAGCAGTAATTTCTTTAGGAATACAACTTCTCTTCCATTGTAGTTTAATTTCCTTACTAATGTTGTTGAATCAATTTTATTCCAGTCTGTTTCTGGTAAATTTAAGTCCCCAGCCACTATTATTCTTCCCTCCTGTGTTTCATGCAAAAAATGTATGGATTCCTCCAGGTCATCAGCATTTGACTTTGGTTGTCTATACACTCCAATAATTATTATATGTTCCATGGTTGTCTTTACTGTCACAGTTACACAATGTATACTACTGGTATTATCACTAAACATGCAATAACCATAAGTGTCATAATTATCTTTAATACCTATCATAACACCTCCACCCGATTTTTTATTAGAATGTCTGTTACAGTTAAAAAACATTTATACACTGATAGCGCTGGTTTCCAGTCATTGTTCTTTAGCCATCCTTCACAAACAATAGCAGCATTTATCTTGTGGGAATGCAGTAAATGTTCCAATAAAAGAATAATAACTTTATTATTAATGATCCTAGCATTAACCATCAGAGATGCATCATTTGCTATCTTTCAGCTGTTAACTTTTCATCCTGAAAAAATCCTGCCATGGGTTTGTCAAATATTGCAAAATATCTGCCTCAAAAATTCTCTTCCCTGACTTTGACAAATGCATGTCATCCTGTCTGAACCCATCTGTGCCCAAAATTATGAGCAGATGTTCTTCAAATTTCCTTTTCTTAAAACAGAACATTTTTTTCATGTAGGTATTTACTGACAAAACTCTTTATATTCATGGTGAACTGAGTCTCTCTTCTAAAAGTGATTTGTGAAACATGCATCTTAACCCCCATACAAGCTATGCTATAAAAGAGGGTTGGTTGTAAGTTCCTACTAACAGTCTGAATGTCCTTGCTTATGCGATCATTTGTACTAGCACGAATAAAAACAGATCTATACTTCCTTACATTAAGGTGATCTAAGGCTTGTCTCACATCCTGGCAAGCATAACACTGGTTGATGTCCATTATCTTCTCTGCAAATCATCCTCTAAAATAACTGAAGCTCCAATTACAAGAATATCTTTTCTGATCAGATCTGAAGAATATTCAACTTCTAATTTACTAATATCTGCTCTATCAATTACTTCAAATGAAAGATCTTCATCACCATTAGTCTTATTAATTCCACTGTTTTCATTGTGTACTACATTTGCAAGCATGCAATTTTCATCCAGCTGTCTTTTAACATCCACAGCTTTAGCCATGTTGTCATCGTCTATCTTTCTCATCCTTTTTTTTTACAGTAATATTTTTCAGTCCTTCCACATTCAATTTTAATTTCTTCTTTTTCACCACTCCCTTGCCTCTTTTTTTTCTAATTTTTCTTTTGGAAAAAGATTGCCTTTTTTCTGCATGCTGAATGTTTTTCAATAGAATCATTCCCTGTAATCTTTGTGTTACATAACAAAATAATGTCCTTTGTAGTACACATTCTCTTTACTTAAAAGATATTTATCAGTTTCTTTTTCTTCCTTATTTGTTGTGAAGTCCTTCATTTATTTCCTTTTTTATTTCCTTCTAAACACTCTGAATACTCAGATTGCTGAATACTTGTATCCAGGATTCCAAGTTATCAGGGCCATTGTCATTTCATAGAGGCTGAGTTATCTTTACAGACAGTAGATGCACCCTTTTTTGAATGTGTTCTATTTGCTCTTTGCCTAACATTATTTATCTCATCAGTCCAGTCATTAATATAGGTAACAACAGTTCAACAAGCCATGCCAATTTCACAAGTGCAATCATCATTAGTAGGTCTAGATTTACTACTAATAATGGTAAGCAAATCATCCAACTTTTGACATGAAGAGCACAAATCATCAGTGTTATCAGGTGTTGCCTTTAAATGTACATAGCATTTATCACACCGTACAAGATAGTTGTGCTTTAACAAACATTAATGGCGTACTCACTTAAGGAATTAAGGTATTGGTTCTTATAGCCGACTAGTTTTGTAACCATCAACATACTAAAATATAGAGGATCATTAGTATTCCAAATCAGGGGTGGACTTATTGGTGGGATTTTTGATTTTTGTGTCAACACAGGTATAGGTTAGCTGTGATATTTTATACAGTGCAAACAATTTTCCCTGTTAGCCCCATTTATTGTATTAAGTTGGTGTTTCCCATTCCAACATCGATCTTATAATAATCTTGAAAGGTCTATCGGTAGATAAGGATGATATTGGCATTTTTGAGTCTGTTGGAACCAATTTGCCTAAAAATGGCCATGAATCAACCCAAGATGATGGTTGTTATTCACAATTTGGCATTATTTTTAAAAACATGAAGGCCCTTAGATCCAGTGTATGGCATGCAAGGCTTTTCAAAGCCTATATTCAGAAAGACATTACCTCAAGGGGGTTGAGAATTAGGTTGAAGCCTTTGGTGGGACAAACGGGTGAAGCTTTACTTTCTACCTGGTCCAGCATTCAACAAAATTCCTCAATGGAATTTGTGAAAGCTCTATATGCCTTTCATGAACATATATTGAATTTCTTAATATAGAAGTTTCTAAAATGTGTCATGATGCTAAACAACATGAATACAAACCCCAATATAAGGAATGTCTGAAGAAATTGAGTGGAGACTTGCTACAATTTGAAACTGAGCTTAAAACTTGGAAGGTTTGCAAATTTAACAGAGATCAGTATGATTACAAACAGGGTCATCCTTTTGAACAGACTAAACATGTTAAGTTTTCTAAGGTTAGGGACCAAAATCTGAGACAAAAAAAGAAAATCTATTTTAAAAAGGAACACAAGTGATGGTTCAGGAGAAGAAATATCCTCCCATACTGATACTGAAAATGAGGTTTCGCAGACATCAACAGCGCACAAACAGTGTATGTCCAATGATGGTTTGGTAACTAATGATAAGATCCCTTTAGGGGACACACAAAACAGGGGGGGCAGGAAACACAAATGCAGAGCTCAATCCCAGTCTAATAATAGAGACCATGTTGCAATTCTTGGAACCGAAAAGACAACCAACAATGTCATAAATATTTATTCTGCTGTTTTGTCAGTAAGAGATTATGATATACTGAATAAAGGATTGAACTATATACCAAGTTTTTTTTTGTTTCAGAAAGTGATTTTTTTCACAAAATTTATTGTCTTTTTGTAGACTTCTAAATTTAACATTTTTTTTCAGAGATTCAGAAAGTCACATAGAACTCAATGAGGTGGGATTTAAATTCCATGCATCCAGTTTCGTACCACCAATGAATAAACACGTTGAGATATTTCAGAAATGTATACTCAAATAGTTATATTTTGGTGGTCATACCAGTGAGGGTTTGCTTTTTAATAATTTAAATCAAGCCAAGAGGGAAGCCCTTTGCAAACTTAAAAGTAGGAAAGATCTGGTTATAGCTCAAGCAGATAAAGGCGGTTCTATAGTAGTTATGAATTGGTCTGATTATGAAACAGAGGCCAATAGACAGCTTCAGGATGCCAGATTCTATAAAAATATGTTTATTGATCCAACTTCACATTTCTAAATTGAAATTGATAATTTTTTGGATATGGCTAAGAGTGAGGGCATCATAGATGAACAAACTTGTTTTCATTTTAAAGTTAGTGAACTCTCTTGTCAACATCTTTATCTGCTTCCTAAGGTGAACAAAAGCCTTCATAATCCCCTGGGGTGGCCAATTGTGTCAGGCAGGGGTTCCTTAATGGAACCCATGTCTGTTTACCTTACCAAATATCTTAAGCCTTTGTTGATAGGAGTTAGGGCTAGGATTAAAGGTTCATAGGTTCATAGGTAGTTACTAGGCTATCGGCCCAAGGGCCTATGTAAGCCTAGCCAACAAGGTTCCCTGGCTTACGCCACCCAAGGAAGTTATTTTCCTATGCCACTGTCGAGCAGAGACATGTATTAAAGATACAACAGAGTTTCTTAACATTATTGCTGACTTTCAGGTAGAAGATAAATGGCTATTGTGCACCTTGGATGTAACATCATTATATACTAGCATCCCCTCACTGGGCTGGCCTTATGGTACTTGAATTTTGGCTGACCAAACTGGATTTGTATAGTCCCGGGTTTAATACCTTTCTTCTTTGTTTTGTTGAGCACATTTTAATGAAGAATGGTTTTCTTTTCATTGGGAAATGTTATTTACAGGTTCAGGGTACCACTATGGGGGTGGCTTTTGGCCCCATTTATGTGGACCTTTTTATGGGTTACCTGGAACATCACATGATCTATGATAGGAGTCACAATATTTTTATGGATGAAATGGACATTTGGCGTAGGTACTTGGATGACTCCTAGATGATTTGGAAATCTGATGCGGTATATTTACAAGAATTTGTCAGTTATATAAATGACAACAAATGGTGCATTCATTTTACTGTTGATTTCCATATAAGGTCCATCCCATTTTTGGATGTCTTGATTAACAAAGATGGCACTTTAGCTAGCAAAGTTTATAGGAAGCCCTTCCATTCCAACTCATTACTGCATGCATCCAGCTGTCATCCAGGTCATATTATGAAAAACATCCCAAAATCCCAATTTATGAGAATTAAAAGAATACGTTCGAATCAGATGCACCTTGTCCATTTCAGTAAGTATCTAACTCATAGATTTATGGAACGGGGGTATTCCAGCAAACACCTGTCACATACTAGTTCCATTGTAGACCAGATGTCCAGGGATGAACTTCTCACTTATCAAGGTTCTAAATTACAGGAAAAACCTAGAATTAAGTTTATTACCACTTCTGGTAAAAATAGTAGGCATCTTATTGAGTTGGTTCAAAAAACACTGGGACATTCTACGTTCTGATGAATATTTGGCTAAGATATTGTACAACAGATGTGCTTTCTCATATCGGAGAGGGGTTACTTTAAGGGGACATCTTAGTTTCTACAAGAGACATTCATCTGTTCAAGTGAAAACACAACGCACCTTAGATGGCATTAGAGTATTTGGGCATTTTCCCTGTGAACATTGTACATTTTGTAGGTATGTATTGAAAACCAAGGAATTTTCTACCAAAAATACTACAAACGTTTTTGAAATCCAGACTTTTACAAATTGCAGTAGCAGATGGATGATTTATTTAGCTGAATGCCACTGCTCTGCATTTTACATAGGCCAAACATCTAGGTCTCTTTAATTATGGATTTCAGAACATTTTAGTAATATTAAAAATAAGGTAATTACAAATGCTTTATATAAACATACATTAGTTCACAAAACGGCCAGGTTTCATTTCACCATCATTGATGTTGTAGGTTTAAAGTTTTCCCAAGTAAAAATGGCATGAATATCTCAATAAAAAAGAAAGGTCATGGATCATTTGTTTGAGGGGTTTGTTCCCCCCTGGACTTAATGACCATCTATAAAGTTATACATTTAATATAGTATGGAGGTTTAGTCTTGTATGTTCAAATACAGGTCTCTGTTATAGATAGTTTATTATATTGGGCTCTGCAATATTTTCTAGAGTTGTTTTCTTCCTCTCCAAGTTTTTTACATATATTTTTTACTTTTTATTTTTAGGTTATCAAATATGTCTATATATCCTGCATTTGACAGTTTTTTATGTGGTTATATTGAATATATTCTTCATGTGTTTGTACTGTATCCACATTTTACTGTGGGTGTGTTTATTATACTTAATTAAGTGATAACTTTTTTGTTCTGATTGGTGGAATAATTAAGAAATATTTCTTCAAAAAGGGTGTTATCAGTGCTTTTCTTTGTTTTTTTGCATCGATAAAGGTCTTCAGAAGCGAAACCGGTCCGCTTTATGTTTAAATAAATAAAACTGGATTCCTCTTTGGTGCTGGCCATTTGTGCTTTCTACTGTGTATTATTTTGGCCTTTGCACCTGCTGTCCATGCATGTCCTTTTCTGATTTTTTTTGAGAAGCAGGCCATAGGCTTTTTGGTGATCATCAGTTTTGTGTTTTGTGATGAACTGGAGTGGCACTCTGCAGATTTATCTACTCTGGTACAGGATTGTAAAAACTTGCTAAGCTGAGTGATGGTACAGAATGCATAAAGAATGCTAAGCACAAGACAGGTCTGGGTTATGCATGCATAATCAGCAAGAAAGGGTTTCACATAAAGTTTAATATTAAAATTTAATCTGTAAAGTATTAATAATAATAAGATTTGAATGACAGCAAAAGATGGCAGTAGTACAGTTATGTTATGATCTCCACAGCAGCACTAGCAAAGCAGGATTGATTTATCCGTATTCTGTACTAGACATGCTGTCCTCAAGTAGCCAAATCTGCACATGTATTGACGTGAAGGGGTCTAAGTAATTGTCCCAGAGAGGTGACTACTTTTATAGATTCATAAAAAGATAAAATCATTCCTGTGGACAATTGGGCTGGGATCTGAAGGATAGTTAAAAAAATCTACTGATAGCTTTTAGGGTGAGAATTTAAAATGGGAAGAGAAACCATACTGAAGGACTTGGGGTGATACAAGAATATTGAAACCGAAACTGATAAGTTCCCCATTATTTTTTTTTTTTGCACAGATATTTAGTATCAGTGTATACAAAACAATCTGTTCCATGCCCTGGTCAAAAGCCATGCAAGCCATTTCTGCAGCTTAAATGATATGGAATTGTTGCCTGTTTTATTTTTTCTATGCACATTGTATATAACTGTGTTGTTTATTATATCGACTAACTTCTCTAATTCATAGCAATATTCTTTTACTTCTTTTACACTTTTCATATCTCATCTATTGCAGTCAGTTAATTATCTGTTGTTTATGCTATTTGCAGTTTTATGTACAATCACTTCATTATGTTCTTACTACAAAAATGAATATCATGATAATTATTAATGGTCTAATATATTCATGTCTTTCTGCAGCTCTGTACAGAGCCTGGGTTATAGTTAAAACATGTCAACATGACTAGTCTGCTTACCCGGTTAGCAAATTGAAAATTTATAAATAAATGAAAATAAATGTTAGGTAATAAACAGAAGTACTTAGTTATTAGGAGGACATATTTTTAACATATCTCTCAAAAAGTTCTGCAAGTAGTGGGAAAGGGATCTTGATCTGCAATATAACATATTTCAAATCCTGGGAACAAAAGATTCAGATACTAACTAGTAGAAGTGAAAGCTTACAAAATAAACAATTAAATTCTTTCTTGAGGAAGATTAACCAGTAATGAAGACTTCAGGCAAGAAGGCATTTTTTCACCATAGTTGACAATGTGAGCACAAGTTGAAGTTTAGGTTATCCACTAAAGGTTTATTTGTGCCATATAGAGATACAGCAGAAGAATATTTGGCCAGAATTTCTTTTAATTAGAAATTAGAGAACTCATTAACTTTAGGCAAAGGCTTAGGTTTGGATAAGTCAGCTGAACTTAGTAGCTGCAAAAAAAGGAATACATGGAGCTGGTTGTGTCCCCACTAGACAAACACCTGTCTACTGATCCATGCATACTGTGGGAAAACAGTGCTCAGCTGAAACAATGGCAAAGCTAGAATGTCAAGAAAAGAAAACAGGACATTTTGTAGTGATCTGTACTGAGTGAGTGAATGTCACTGGATGCCAGCATTGCTAGGGAATACGTAGCTGAATGTGAAGCCAATGGGAACAAGTGGCAGTTCAATGAATGAGCAGCAACCCTTCTAGAGCATTCAACAGGTTTATGAGTACACTCCTGACCACCAGGGACAATGCTACAATACTATGATGTTTCAGCATAGCAAGAGACATCTTGCCATCACAGCTGCCTCTTGTTATTTTCCAGTGATAACACTGGTTTCTATTTCCAGTTCAAGATTATTCGAGTGCTTTATTACCAAATTTTACAACAAGAAAATGAACAATGCCAAAATAAGTGAGACCAAAATAGTTATATAACACAGGAGTTAAAATCTTCAATAATAACTTCTTCAAAAAAGCATACAATACAAACAATATAGGACTGATGTTCCATAGCTGTTAAGATAACTCAGACTGCTACAATTGAAATGAATTCTAGTTGTGTAAAAAGATGCATCTCTGGTTACAGCCCAGGAGACCTGGGTGTGATTTGTTAGTCAATAGCCTGATGGGGCTGTCAGTGTTAACTAGCATGCCCATCCAGTGAGAATGTACATGCTGACGTGGCTTGATCACTTGGTAAGACATAGTAAAGGGCAGGGCTTAGAACAATTGCTGACTTGGGGGTTCAGACTGGGCAAGGAGGCTTGGCAGCCCTAGACCACAGGGCAGGTATGTCCCCCAAAAAACACACATCATAGCCCACTGATGCCATGTTATGTAGCATCAGTGAGCTAGAATTAGGGCCTTAGAAAATGCACAGAGCAAACAGTATACCTGAAGTTGCAGGCCACTTTTCCTTCAGCTCTAAGCTGTTGTTTTCCAATATCTCTTCCACCCTTCTGGCAGAACCATCCAGTACTAGTCACATACCTGTTTTCCAGTTTTCCTTCCCTCTATCCCCCCTATCTGACCCAAAATCTGAAGTTAGAATAATGGGATTGTTGTTTGAACAATTAGAAGAGTGTGACTTGTAGTTGATGGCAAAGCTGCAGCTCAGTTATAAGTAAGTAAATAAATAGAATACAATTAAAAAAAATAAAATAGAATGCTGCAGTTCATATATCATAATAAAATAGGTGAACATTAAGCCATACAAAAAATGCTGGTACGAAGTAGCAGGGTCAACAGTTTTAATTTATTAACACAATATCTAACTTATTTAATATTTTAACAGTGATATTATACATAGTGGTATTTTTATATAGCTGCATTTTATATAATTATTTGATGTGTTTTGTATTTAGGTATTTTGTATTTGATCTCTTACTCGTGGAACTTAGACATGTGACTTTGGAGGTCTGTTATTTAATTGGGCTTTTAGGCAGTGTATTGTGTTCTGATGAACTCCCATTATAATAGGAGTGAAAGTGCTGAACAGTTCATTAAACTAGTTAACATTGCTTCTTGGTAACAACTTTTTTCTGTTTGCTAAAGCTGATCTGATTTTTGTCTTTTCAGCATTAGACCATTCTATGGCAAACAGGCCCAAATAAATATATATCAGTCATGAAGCAGTATCCCAAGAGTAATTGGTTGTATAGCTGATAACAAATGAACATAAAGAGCAACCATTCCTAAAGAGCAATATTGATTATTTAGATTCTATTATTATCAACAAAATCCCAAAGAATATGCAATAGTACATTGATGAACCACTGAAAAAAAGAAATGTGTCCTCATTCAAACAGTAAAATTAAGCTGAGCAGGATACCTTTTCAAGTACTTGGAACAAACACTCAGTACAAGGACTTTGTATAAGCCGAAACACAAAATTACAAATGGTCTATATTACACTGAATGGGAAAGATGTTCTGAAGATAACACCACAACAGTGCAGTCTTCACTGAATCAGAAAAATAAGTTCAGTGGCTACAAAATCCAAAAAAACCTACAAACCACCATTCAGACCCAACACTTCTCAAACACAGTCCTCTACCCAAGGTTTCAGAAACTAGGAAAAAAAAAAACAGTCCAAATCCACCATTCAGTAAGCAATTTAATGTAGCTCAGGACATAAACAGCATAAATCAGAAAAACAAAGCTTCTGAGTAAAAAACACTTCTTCAGTGTTTGATAAAATTGTCCTACCATAGCATAAGCATATATACAACAGCACGACCAATCAAACAAACTTAATAATAGCAGCAATTATATCTTTAAAGTGCCCCACATCTTATAAAGGTTTTCTTAAAACTGAGCCTCATTGAGTCTTATATTTTATCATGTTTGTCTATTATTTACATTCAAACCTGGCATGTGATCAGCTCTAAAAAAATTAATCCATTTATATTCGTCCAAGTCCGTTTTATTTATGAAATCACCCCCATTTCTACTTTTAAATAATACTTGCAACATTCTAAACTGGAATTTATGCTCAGCACCTACTGTTGCTACATGCTTAGCCAAAGCATTTGTAAGGACATTTCTACGAATGTCCGAACAATGTGCACTTATTCTCTCTTTTAGTTTTTTATTTGCTTTACCAATATAAAAACAGATTGTGCAGGTATTAATATGGCAGCATACACAGTTAGCAAAATAAATCACATTTTCTGTGTTACATGTTCCAGCAGCTCTAAATTCAAACTGCTTTTGACTAATTGGGTGCATAAAATATAAATCCATATTAATACCTGCACAGTGTGTGTGCAGTTATAACATGGCTTAGTGCCAAATTTATTAATGGATTTTTTGTAATATATTATCTTTCCTTATATCCTTATAGCACAAATGCTGCTTTAAATTATTTTCTCGTTTAAAGACAAAGTGTGGTGTCTCACCTACTAGATCAACCACTTCTTGACTGGATGTAAGTATAGTCTAGTTCTTTTTAGTTATTTGCTTAACAAGACCTGTGTGTCGATTATATTTCATCATATAGTTCAACTTATTCATAGTTCTATTTTATTCGACTGTCTGCTCCACAGCATTATTAGTCATTACACTCAAATACGGTCTGGCTGTATCATTCCTTAACCCAGTAACTTTCCCCTGTATTTGTTGTACTAAAGCTTTATTATAGCCCCTTTCCATAAAAGAGTCTGCCATCTCACTCATCTCTAGCTCAAAAATTACATCCTTCGTACTAAATCTGATAGCTTGCTTAAGCTGGACTTTTATTACCCCTTTAAATACATGCATAGGATTCAAACTTTGTGGGTGTACATACTTATTAACTTGTACATCTTTCCTATGGATTTTGGAGTTGAAGCATACATCATCTCTATAAATAACTATATCCAAAAAGTTAATCTCATCAAAAGATGAGTTCACTTCAAATCTTAAGAAGTTTGTGGTCGTATGCAAGAATTCTTCAAATGCAATAAATTCTTCCTTAGTGCCTTTCCATAATAGGAAGACATTGTCCAAAAATCTTTTAAAGAAAACTGGATGTTCATTTTTATAACACATCTTTACTTCTGAGAAAATTTATTGATCTTCCCATCTAGCTAAAACTATGTTAGCATAGGTATTAGCTGGTGGCGTACCCATAGCCACCCCCAGACACTGATGGTAACAGTCGTCATTAATTATAAATATGTTATTATTCAAGACACAATCCAACATAGAACATAACAGGTTCACTTTCACTGTATCATATATCTTATGTACTGTTAGATATTCCCATACTGATTCAATTCCATACTCATTGGGAATTACGGTAAAGAGTGATCTGATGTCCATAGTTACTAAAAGAATGTCATAACATGTATTTACTAGGGACCAATCATTTAATGTATGTAAGAAATCACGAGTATCTTTAATATAACTATAGCAGTATTTCAAAGCGGGAGCTAGTTGAGTATCCACATATTTAGAAATTGCTACTGTGGCCCTTTGCCACTCTTTTATGGAAAGGGGCTATAATAAAGCTTTAGTACAACAAATACAGGGGATAGCTCACAAGAAATGATCCAGGGAATCCAGCAATAAAACAACCAATGATCGAAAAAACAGCTCCCCTGAATGAAACACCATGATCCACAGTATCCAAATCCTTTATTGAGCGAAGTACATAAGCAATAGGTTAAGCGTTTTCATCTACTCAACGTAGATTTCTTCAGAAGAACTTACATACTCAATACTACACTTTAAATACTTTCTAAAAGCCCGCCAAAAAAAACTAATTGTCTAATTACCTAACCAATCAAGCATTCATTAAAATTTAAAAGCAGAAAACAACAATCTCATTTTTATCATATAAACTGATGAATAATTATATAATTAAATAAAATTCATTAATATAATACTAAAACCTTCATAAATTTGAATGTGATAAAAATCCTTACTAATAAATATAATATATTCCTATATATTAAATTGATAAAATGTATACATAAAGGACTAACGAACAACATAAATGAAATGAAATAGATGAAAGCGCTTAACCTATTGCTTAAATACAGGGGATAGTTACTGGGTTAAGGAATGATACAGTCAGACCATATTTGAGTGGAATGGCTGATAATGCTGTGGTGCAGACAGTCAAATCAAATAGAACTTTGAATAAGTTGAAATATATGATGAAATATAATCGACACACAGGTCTTGTTAAGCAAATAATTAAAAATAACTGGACTATACTTACATCCAGTCAAGAAGTGGTTGATCTAGTAGGTGAGACACCACACTTTGTCTTTAAAAGAGAAAATTATTTAAAGCAATATTTGTGCTATAAGGATATAAGGAGAGACAATATATTATAAAAATCCATTAATACATTTGGCACTAAACCATGTTATAACTGCACACATTGTGCAGATACTAATATGGAATTATGTTTTATGCCCCCAATTAGTCAAAAGCAGTTTGAATTTAGAGCTGCTGGAACATGTAACACAGAAAATGTGATTTATTTTGCTAACTGTGTATGCTGCCATATTAATACCTGCACAATCTGTTTTTATATTGGTAAAGCAAATAAAAAACTAAAAGAGAGAATAAGTGCACATTGTTCGGACATTCGTAGAAATGTCCTTACAAATGCTTTGGCTAAGCATGTAGCAACAGTAGGTGCTGAGCATAAATTCCAGTTTAGAATGTTGCAAGTATTATTTAAAAGTAAAAATAGGGGTGATTTCATAAATAAAACTGAGTTGGCCGAATATAAATAGATTATTTTTTTTTAGAGCTGATCACGTCATGTTTGAATGTAAATAATAGTTGTTGTTGTATCTTTCGGCTTTTCCCGGTTAGGGGTCGCCACAGTGGAACTCCTGTCCGCTAATGATTGGCAGTATATTTTTACATACCGAGTTGCCAGCCCTGACGCACAACCTTCAACGAAGATACGTCCATTCACGCATGTCTCCACACAGAAGACGCTTTAGCTGAGAATCGAACAGGACAACGTCTTACTGTGAGGCGACAACGCTACCGCAGCACCATCAACGCAGCATGAATGTAAATAATAGTATAAAACCTATTTTAAAAGACAAACATGATAAATTATAAGCCTCAATGAGGCTCAGTTTTAAGAAAACTTTTATAAGATGTGGGGCACTTTAAAGATGTAATTGTTGCTATTATTACATTTGTATTTTGATTGGTCGTGCTGTTGTATATATGCTTATGCTATGGTAGGACAATTTTATCAAACACTGAAGAAGAGTTTTTTACTTGAAAACTTTGTTTTGCTGATTTATGCTGTTTATGTCCTGAGCTACATTAAATTGTTTACTGAATGGTGGATTTGTCCTTTTTTTTCCCTAGAATTCTGACTGTTTTTCATCCAAATCCTTTGATTTACTGAAGATCTGTCACTTTGCTTGAGGGTTTCAAACACTAAAATACCAGATGAGCAACTTTCAGCCCTATTCTCCATTATGGAAGGAATTGGGAACTATAAACATTCGCTGTCCAAGAAATGTCAATAAAACAGTAATACAGTTCAAAGGCATGGCATTTCCATGTTGTACAAATATTGTAGCATCACTTTCCAAAGCAGCCCTAATTATCTCTGTATGGAATGGACATGCCTGTTGCACCCACTTCAGAATACTCACTACCTTGGCATTCCTGAGGGAGGAGGAGGTCTTATCTGTGTCCACTGAAGTATAAGAGATGCTACCTGTAGTCATGTGTGATACTGTCCTTTTCTTCAACCACTACTATGTATACAAATGACTCTGTAAGCAAGCTGCCAAACTCCATGACATAACACTATTGCCATTTGTAATCCTAATACACTGTTGAGTATCTCAGAGTTCATTCTTAAAAAATTCGCAGAATGCAGAGTAGAGATAAAGTGCAGCATAAGAGGTCATGTATACTCTTCAGCCTCTAAATAACAGTCTATATGAACTATTGACTGTCTTGTAACAAGACTATGGCAGAACATATGATTGCAAGGAAGCCATTGTCCCAAGGTATCCACTGAGAGCAGGGGAGAGTCAAATTATAATTAGGGACTATGCACTATGTGCAATACTGGAGAAAACAGTGGACTATGTCTCTGGGATGATTTCTTCCTTTAGTGGCACATCAGTAGCATATGTATTGTGCTTATTCACTATATGCACATGCAGGACATATGGCTGTGTGACACTGTATTCTAGTAAAGTTTATTGCATTCTAATAAAATACATCTTTCACCCTCTAGCAGTACTATACAGCCCTCAAAGTTCACAGAAGCATTAACGTTTCACAACCTTGTATAGACCCATTGGACAGCAGGCATGCCATGACCTATCTGCAACATCACACCCATGTCAGTGGCCACAAGGATGTGGTGCATTGTCTCCATAATCATATTTCTGTTTCTATAAGCACCGATAGATAGGCAGCAAGTCCTCTGGGTAGTTAATGTGAATCTCGGGGTCGGGGTTGTGGGCTGAGTGGCAATATGGATGTTTGTTGCCTCCTTGTATTACACTGGAAAATACCATTCTAGCACACTTGTAGATTTTATTCAGTTTAGTTTGCTCTATGAAAAAATACGTTTTACTAGTTATTACTAGTCTTTTACCTTATTCTGCAGCTTCTATAATAGTGTGTTTTGTGCTAATGATGCCACATCCAGTCATGATTCCATTGGCACATGAGAAATTTGATCTTGGGTATTATCCAAAATAAAGCTCTTACTTTGAGCCTTCTTCATCTAACTGGAGTTAGACTCATGTATTTCTACAAAGGAAATATGAATACAGTCACCTGCTATATTAAGATAAAAATTTTTAAGAAAGGACCTAATTAAAATGCTTGATATAGACTTCTTGAGGAATGCCACTTGTTTTTTTGCTTTTTGTATTATTAGCATAGTGATATTCTTTTACATTTTGTTTTATGACTAGATAGAAAGAAGTAAATAGTGATCACTTATACAATCAGCCATTACACCAGCCATTTGTATTATTAAGGGCAAATGCTAGCATCTAGTCTATTATGCTTTCTTTTCCAGGGACATTATCAAAATGATTTTATGTTGTCTTGAGACAGAAACTGCTCATGTGCAAAATCCATGGCAGCTGTTCCAAGACTTCTGCTATGGAATATTGACTGACACTATGTCATGGAGCTGAAATGCTGAAAACTAATACCCAAACCAGGGAAAAAATGTTCAGCATTTCTTGCAAGGGCAGCCCCCTGCTCCCTTGATGTGGGGACAAACCTCATACATCCCCCAAACTTATAGATACTAACTCCATGGTTGGGCCAGCTCAAAGAAAGGAAAATATCCTAAAACAAGTGAATCATTATTAACACAGACTTATAAATTGCACCAGCAATGATTTCTTATGGAAACTAGCATTCAACTTTGTGTTCTTTTGTTTTTTTTTTTTTTCTTTTCTTCAGGCTACTGATATTCAATGAATATCAACTCAGCCACATATAGGGGAGCTTATTTCAAAAGCAGAATCTCTCATAAAAAAACACAAGTGAATTGTATCTCTTTCCACTCCATTTATTTATATATACTAAATCCAAGATCTCACCAATGACATTCTGTCAAATTACATTTTATTAAATTCCATTATTTGTCTGATCAGTTCCCCCCAGACCATTTACTATCATTATGAGACACTATAAGAAAATGAACACAACAAAAACTAAGCATAAAATGCCTGTAAAATAGCAAGTAAAAGGCATTTGGGCAATAGAATTTAATGACTTAGCTTACAAACACAGAAGAAACTCCTTATTAATCTTATAACTCTGCTAGCCTGACAGGATACATTCATACAAACTGCAAGAAGATATGATGTCTTTCACAAATTCTTGCAAAATAATCAGTTCTTTTAGATTATTTTAACTGCAGCTAGGAATATGTTTGCCTTAATAGCGTTGGCATCTAAAGACAGCACTAAATGCAGGAGATGATATTTATATATACAACTGCCACATCAAATTCCTTTGTATCTGTCACATTATAATATTATAAATAGGTGATAATATTACTTTATTTGTTATAAGAGGCTTTACCCAGTGTTTGTTAAATTTTGTCAACCTGCATACAACACTTTGTTTGCTGTATATGCCGGGGGCAGAGAAGCAGACAATTTTTAGACCTGTCTCAGTTACCCATCAGAGATCTTTCTAATTACAAAGAGTAGAATTTATAAAATCCATTCCCAAATTAGGGTGAACATTATTACAAGTGTGGAGGGCTCTATATTTGTGTCTGCCAGCAAATCTAAGTCTAAATAATTTGTCTAACACAGAATGTAAAGCAGACACCATTTACATATTTTAGCCTGTTTCGTGTTACTACTTAACTCCCAGATTTTAAGTATTCAGAGCTTGAAGGACACATTTGAAGGCAGTGAGTATGCCATGTATGTAGGGAGAAGATACCCGACTGTGGATATGACAGATAAATCACTGAATATAAAATGGCAGGAAGAAATCAGAACTTAGTAGGATGGCAGAATCTCCCATTATTGGAAGACATAGCAGTTGGTAAGAAGTGGCATTGCTGATATTTGATTTGTAGTAATGGACAGAACAATGTTTTTATGTACATGGATCTAGATTAAAGAGGGAAGTCAGGCTGAGTCATCAATACCTTCATGCTGCATGCATCGAGCTGATGTACTCCTACCAGATCTTCTTTTCATTTTATGAATTTTTTTCTATACGTTGTAAAATATTCAATTTTATATGGTGGGTAACCAATCTTCCTACCTGGTTTTGACTATAGCAGGCCAGTGCCTTTACAATAACAGTAGAAATAGTTTGTGACTGCAGGAGTGTGGGCTACACTGGGAAAAAAAAAACAATGACTATATACTGTATGTTTGAAGTTTGCAGGGTCCCCTCCTAAAAAAATAACTAAGAAAGAGTAATGGTGTAATGAAGTCAAAGGTATATAAACGTAATAATTTCACATCTTACACAGCATTCAGAAAAGTGGTGATCTACAAAGCTCACACATTTTTGCTTCACAGACAGCCTTGTAGTTGTAGTTGCATCCCGTGAAATCTTATTTGATTACATAATGCAATCTCCACATGAAATTCTTTATGAAATGTAATTTTCATTTGTTGAAAATGGGTCTTGCCCAATTAAACTTTCCCGGTCAACAAAGGCACATAAATAAGGAAATAACTAGTATATCAGTTATTCTTCAATGCATAACATAGTAGCAGTGCACTAAGATGCTTATATGCTACAGTGTGTAAAGTAGTAGCATCTATTTTTCAATTAGGGAAATGAGTAGGGAAATACCTAAAGCATTATTAAAGTATTTAGGTTAGAATGTAACTGATTTTAGATACAGCCACTTAGTTTAATACTGAATATCCAAGTTGTAAACCACTAGGTTTCTTCTAGGTAAAATGTTTCAAGTCAGAGTGAGTAAGCTGAGCAAATTCACATTTCTTCAGGACTGGGGGGAAACATGTTAGTTCTAGAGCCTAAACTGATGTGTCTTCAAGAAAATAAGCATTGTGAATATGTGCAGGAGAGTGACTATAAAGGTACAGGTTTAGGGAAAGCTTAAAGTGAGGAGGAAAGATTAGGGCCCCTTAAAGGAACTGCATACATTTTTAAGTTTGACATTAGTTTGTCACTTCACTTTATTTATTTGTATTTGTTTTTCCAGGTTGGAAAACTGATCTCTATGAATATCTTTTAGACTCAGCCTGGGAGTGGTATCTGGTTAAGTAACTAGGCTCAGAGTCACACAGTTTGAAGCCATCAGTCAAGATGGGAATTGTGCAAAAGGAAATTTTGTTACAGGATGCAAGTATTAGGAGTGTAGGCCGCGGTTTTTCAGCGGTTAGCATTATCGCCTCACAGTAAGAGGTTCTCCCGTTCGATTCTCGGCTGGTGCGCCTTCTGTGTGGAGTCTGCATGTCCTCCCCACGGTCGAGTGACACTAAATAAATGCAGGTAGGTGCAAGCGAGAATGGGCATGCCTTCTTTGAAGGTTGGGCATCAGGCTGGCAACTCAGCACTGTAAAAATCCACTGCCAATCATGAGCGGACCGGAGTTCTGCTATGGTGACCCCTAACCGCGAAAAGTCGAAAGACTTTATGCAAGTATTAGGAGCATTTTGTAGCCATTTAGCATGCAGGTCATAATTACATTCCCCAAATAATGGTTTTGGGAGAACTGGATTGTTATACACATTTTTAATCCCCACTAAAGGTTCTAGCTAATCATCTGCTCTACTTGAATTTCTTTATATTACATTACATAAAATTGCTAAATGTTAGAAGCAACTAAACTAGTTGTGCCAGTAGAGGTCCTACAGATACACTAGATGAAGCAGAAGCTTGTTTTAAGCTACTAACAAAGTTAAAGCCAAAAATCATGAATGTGAGGTGCAGGCAGGCTAATCAAATTTTCAAAAAAACAAAAAACTGCAGCCACATGTTATCAAGTAACAACTTAAATTAAATGTTTCATAGTAGCTCAACTAGTAATAAATGTTAAATTCTAAGTAATATACACATTGTATCATTCTCATTCATTCTTAGGGTCAGAACGAGTACAGAGACACAACAGTGGAGGTGTTTTACTGAAATAGCAGGAGGCCAGAATTAGTGGTTATTAGATCCTCACAAACATGCTTGGTGCATTTTCTAAACATAAAATGTATTTTTTCCCTTTTACTTAGAAAAAAAAGTATGCTAGCTGGGATTTACTCTGCAAATGAAAGTGAGCTATAGAATGTAAATATTCAGGAGACATTCACAGTTATTAATTTATAAATGTAAATGTATTTTCCAAATGATGTTGCTGAAAGAATTATATTACCTGTTGACTTTTTTATTCAGCACCAGAAAAGGTTTAGCTGAAGAGGTTTTATTTCATTTACTTATTTATTAACTAGTTCCTCTGTTTATTTGTTTTTGTATTCATTGTTAACCTGGATAGTTTGACTCAGCTAAATAACCACTTTTCAGTGGAGTCCTAGGAAAGAAAGCTTCATACTATTAAGCTTACATACATCAATAATAAAGTAGGGAATGTGAAGGTCAGCACATTTTATTTTGAAAGTGAGCAGTCTAACATGCAATGCTATTTAAATATCATACTATTGCTGTCATTGTTGAAGATGATGCAACTATTCAATAATAACACGTTTTACTTGTTCTGAATAAAAGATTAAATACAATTGTGTGAGTGCTCTGTGTGTGTGAGTGTATGTGTGTGTGCATATGCGTGTGTGTGTTTGTGTGTGTGTGTGTGTGTGTGTGTGTGTGTGTTTGTGTGTGTGTGTGTGTGTGTCTGTCTGTCTTTGTGAATTTGTGTGTACATCAAACTTCAACTCATTAAAGCAATAATGTTATAAGCCCAGTGGCAAAACTCCCCCTTCCTCATTCATGCACTATCTTGTAAACAATGCTTGCCTCTGTACAACATTGACATCTTTTTTGCACTAATTATTTGAATCAATCTCAATAAAATATTTGCTGAAATTTGCTAAAATTACCTGCATTCTGGTAGCTAGCCCGGCACATGTCCACATGTGATTTTTGTAGTGGAATATGTTCATGTCGTGAATTTTATTGTTTTGTGTACAATAAAGTGTTTTCTGTTGGGAAGTTGCGTTTAACCTTTATTACCGTATACCAGACCAGTCGGGTCGTCTTATTGTGAGTGGAGTTCTCTTTACTGCTTATCTTTTAGTTTATATTTATTGACCAGGGTAGACTACTATTCACAGTGGCCCATTTTCAGGGTCTTCCCAAGAGAATAAAATAAACAGAAGATAACAAACCTGGCCTTTTCAAATTGATGCTTGTATAGTGATGAATAATTAAGAATGTTTTACGGTGAGTGATCAGCACTATAACTATTGCTCTAAGTAAAAGAACAACTATAGCTAAAAACTATAACAAACAAAAGCAAAAAAACCCCCCAAAAAACAAAATAAATAAATAAATAAACAACTATCAGCATTTAAACAGTAAGACAAGTTACATATCTGGATCAAAATGCAGCAGATGTCAGGAACTATTCATTCTACAGAAAAGAGATACACAGGGAGAAGTAGAAGGCAGTATGGGAAACGTTAAGTAATAATGGAAGGAAAGTATGAAGGATGAGAATGGAAAGTGGTGCAGAGAACATCATGTGATATGGTATGCAGAAGTATGCAGACACTGTATGAATTGTGTCTTGTGCTTCTCTGCATATATTTCACTGCATGGCTTTGTCTCCTTGCACAGATTTACTGTACAGTGAGGCCCACTTGCATAGTTGCTGCATGGCTCATTTGAATACCCTAACTGCAAATAAGCACTGCATGGGTTCATTTAGATATTCACTTTTTCATGTGTTGCAATATAGTGATGTTTAGCTGACATGGGTTTTGCAGAAGTGCAGTACATCTCTTAAAATCTTTATCAAAAAATGCCCTACATTATCCATCTGGACATCACACAAAGTCTTTCTTTGCCAACACGTTTTTAATATAGTCTTAATAACTCTTAATGGTTTCAGAAGATTTAGAAGTCAAGCTGAGTAAATTTATTACAATATTTGCACACTAGATGTTGTGTTTATGATATATGCTTTAAATTATATGTGTCACTGCTGAGTACAAATTGGATTGCAGATCACTATTAAAATTCAGAAGTACCTTTACTTGCATGCTGTAATTCAAAGAGATGTGGTGCCTCACGCATTATATGAAAAAAAGCAGAAGAAATAATGGAAGCCATACATAATTGCTTATTATTATATATCTAACCTAACAGTTTAATATTAGACTGACAAGGTTGTCAACTTAGTCTTGCAAAAGTCAGCTTGACAAATTCAACTTGACTATTGGAATTGTTCTCAGGTTTAATTATATCTGGAGTCTGTCCTTTTTAGAGATACAACCATTTTGTAAAGCAATTCACTTTATCTGCCAATGCAAATTAATATCAATATGTCTCAACTTGCTATCCAGTAAAGATATTCAGTGTGCTAGTCATTTAATTCAAGCAAAACATAGATTCATGTTTGACATTTCTGATTTATAAATATTCATTTTTTCTGCTCTTTAGTATAAAACAAATTAATGATGAATTTCATGCTCAGATATTTTAAGCTAGAGTACTGTTTTGTAAGGAAAAGTACACCTTAGTTCTAAATTTTCCTAAGGTGCACAGTCAATGTGCTGCACATAATCTGTGTGCAACGCATTTAGTCAGAAGTGCGCATAAGGGCCAAGACCTTCTTCAACTGTGCATTCAAGCAAAGAAAGAATCCCGGAGAGTCTCCTCAAAGTATGACATTCTTTGACCTTAACTGTATAATATGTCACAGTGCCATTGAGTTACTATTCTATATATTGAAACATAAGCAAAGCTTCTAAAGTTAGACAAAAGAGTATACCTTTGCCTGGCATGTGCATCCTTGAAGAACTTGATGGAATTCAGTTAAATATACATGATGACAGTCATTATTATAAAAGTCCTATGCACTCCATCATTCTTCAAAAGACTGTCTCTGGGATTCATTAACATTAATGTAGGCTTCATGCTAAGTCTATACAATGTAAGCATGTTAGTGCAAAGATCAGCAGCACTAATCAAATATGCACGCTGCTCATGATGATTACACATTTACAAGCATTTTGTCATGGCCAGCAATAGTGTTCACAGCCATGGGAAGGTGCATGCATGCATGAGTACAGAATGTAAACAAAACAGATTCCTTATTAGACAAAACTAAGACACGAGGACACACTGTAGCCCTGAAATATTAATGGCATGTAAAGTGAAATAATACTAAAGGAAGGCAAGTAAAATGGGGGAAATGTACACAAAGAATAATGGTTTGTACTGCATAATGATTAATAGAGAGGGGGAAAATAGACAAAGTGTAGTCACATAATGCAGACAAATGTGCTGAAGTGTCAGAGAATCATTTTCAACATAAATACTGCCATATTGATGTAATAGTAATTAAAATGTCAATGACCATACCAGTGTTACGTGCATAAATAAAAACAGACATGCTAACAAAGGATGTGATAGTGTTATAAAGCTGCAGTGTAACAAAGGGGATTCAAAATGTGATATACATGTAATAAAATGCTGAGCTGAGATAACAGTTATCAAGGACAGATGTATGTGAACCTACACCACTGCTGTATTCTCCTAATCAGCATGTATACACAAGAACAAATGAACCTTACAACTGTCTTGTCATGTGCATCAAAAATGAACATGTTTTTGCAAAGAAATGTCCGTGGCACACATAGGAAAGGGGTTTATAACCTATAAGCATGTAGTAGATAAGCAAGTGTTGTACAGTCATGTAAATGTTAAATGGTAATATAATAACACAGAACACATAAATGACAAATGACAACATGATCGTCAATCGGTTGCCATTTCATGATTCCAAGTTTTCCATTGATTATTTGTAAACAGCTCAGACATCATTATGCTGGGTATGGTCACATGGAATTATAGGGAACAATAACATAGTATCAATTCAATAGCACACACACACACACACACACACACACACACACACACACACACACACACACACACACACACACACACACACACACACACACACACACACACACACACACACAGATAAATGTTGCAACAGAGGACCGGTCACAGTTTCTGATGGTCTGGCTGCATGGCATATAGTAAGAAATGTTTATGTAAGCCCTTACCTGCCATCAAGCAGTGTAGTGTGATGATAACAATAGCACTAGTAAAGAAATGTTCAGATGAATTCATGTAACACAGAACTTAATTCTGTTGGGAAAAGGTAATACCTGTGAGCAGCGAATGAGATAGTGAAACTTTTGCATTATGTTTCCAAACACATGCCAGGACAGATATTGTAAAGATGCATACAAATCATGGATGCCACAGAAATACACCTGTAGGTTATGTCATGAAGAACACCCTTGAAGGGCTTACACTTTTTTCCTGTCATAAGGGGTATATGGATGCCCTACATTGTAGACGAGGTCTGAAAAAGGTGGCCCTCTAACTGTGCCATAACTACTATCTATGTGTAAGTCACTGCTGTCTGACATATGTGTCTGACAGACAGGTGGTACCAGATTCAAACTCCTGCATATTATACTATGCTCTCTCCGGATGTCTGTACTAACTGCATGTGCCACATCAGATAGCAGCTGAAGCTGTCCCAAACAACTGATGTCAGTGTAAGAAAAGAGTTATGAATAATTTGGAAAATTGGATTTAGTCAGAATACTAGAAAGGAGCTATGCATGTTATTGCCCATACAGCAGTGAACAGTACAGTATCAATGCTTCTTTCACAAGAAAGCTGTTTCCATCATGTAGTACACACAGTGTCCCAGAATTAAACCCCAGTCTAGCTGTGTAAGTATGCTTTGTACCACAGGAGTACTCACAATGCCCCGAATAACCATTTCACTGCCATGTAATCACAACCAGTGATGATATATCATTGCCCAACATAAAAGGGATAAAAATAGATAAATACAGCAGTATTTATCTAACATCAATACATTCATACAATACTGCCATCTCAGGAATTGAACGGCAAATTATGTGAGTCTACTGACCAATGACATGTGGATGAATCACAGCACCATAGTGGAAGGCTTAACACAAGTGAGAGACTACACCTATGCTAACTTATTACATCATATGTATGTGTCGTAAACAATCTCTTTGAGATAAAAGGAATTATGGAGGCTCCTCATACTGCAAAAGAACACATTATAACTGTGATTAATGCTATTCATGCATTACAGTATAAGGCCTAACAGTCATTGAACATGGATGTTGAACACATGAGCATTTGACAACAGAAAATACAGGATATTGTAGCGGATGAATGTGCCATGGTAGAAGTGTCATTATAATTGTGATATATGTTGTTATATCAAGGCATTGCATCATGTTATTGCTGCAAGGAATATGTGTGCCTATAAATGTTGTACTAAGGAACAATATACAGAATGTTGTCTTATTCTCTTGTGCCAGAGGATAATGTTTCCCACATATGTTATACAGGGAAAATGCAATCACATGTCATCATTGCTCTGAATAACTGCACTGCTATTTGAGAAATTATCATAGTTTTTTGTAAGATGAATCAACATCTATACGTGTACACAGCGGATATGTTTGACAACAGTGTTAGCAATATGTACAGTCACAGTAAAACCGACACAATGCAGTCTGGGCATTAAGGGCTGGATTTGAATTAACTACCGAAGATCACAAGCTACAGCTTAGTGCCTGAATCACAAGTGCCACATGACATGTTGATGTACAATTGCAACAGTACACAGTTAAATGGATGACATTACAACTGTTTATTAGCTGGATGTTTATGCTATAAAGTAGTCAAAGCGCACCATAAAACTTTAAAGCTGCACATCATATACACATTTCAAGAGTAGTAAGAAGAGGGTAAAGATACACTCACCGCTGTCTTCAAACATCCAACAGATGTAGTAGCACAATGTACAAAGCACAGTATAAGTGCCACAACACAGGAGAATTCACACTCCAGCTGTGAGATACTGCAGTTATGTCAGCATTATGTAACTATTGTGGGGATAAAAAGTTATTTTCCCTGGGTATACTAGGATTTTCTAGTGTAACACTGTGCCACATTAAATCTACCTCATGAGTGAAAGAGTTCACAAAGGTAGTCATGAGATGGTCAACAGTAGGTTCATAGGTGTTCACTATTCTATCAACTATAAGGTCCTTTTTAAGCCTAACCATGCATCCCAAATGTCTGACAAGTTCTTGTACCCTTGATAAGTGTAATCAGGGGCTTGAGAGGTGAAACATCTACAAGAAGGGGCTTGGGGAATAAACCATTTATAGCCTACTTGTGTCCATTAGAGACATAGGTGCCAAAACCCGGGATGAATTTCCTTTTCCCCGGCCAATTGTCCAAGTTTCCCTTGAATTGTGTTAGGGAGGAATTCTGCTTCACATGGATGTGGAGCCTGTTCCAGAAAAGGGGTAGTCTCTGGGATACATACATGTCTCTGCAGAAGGTCCTATTTATATTAGAGGCAAGGTTTAAGTTTTTAGAATGGGCAATTCTGGTGCTGTTTGTTATGTGGATATGCTGTGGTCTGCCAATGCCTTGCATGCCAGGCATAGATCTCAACTCAATAGACTGTAGGAGGCAAAATGCAGTTATAGGGCCTTGAGACAGTCTGTAGAGGACATGTTACTTACACCTTGTATTTTCTACTGAGGAACCTCTGCTGCCATTCCAAATGTTGTATATGCCTGGTTAGGTACATACCAAATGGGGCATTGTACTCAATGATAGGTCTGATGAATGCTGAATACAGTGGAACAATTGCTTCATTTGAACCAATTACCATACCTGTCTTTGTAAGTTGCACAGCATATAATGATTTCCTCATTATTGTAGACATGTGATGGTCAAAGGACAGATTACTATCAAATTGTTTCACCAAGTCCCTTACTACTGGATCAACTCTTAGGGATCTGTTTTCAATATGATAGTTATCAGGGGTGGATGACCTTCTGAAAGTTACTATTATGCATTTCTGGACATTTAGTTTTAGTCCGTGGCTCTCACACCAGTTGTTTGTCTGTGCCAGTCCTTCCTGTAGAACAATTGTGTTGGTAGCATTTTCAATAATATCTCCTAATTTGCAATAATCTGCAAATATAGTCAGCCAGAGGCCTGGCCTTAACTTCAGATGAGTGGTCCCAGGACTGATCCCCTGAGTGACTCCACTTGTGACTGGCCTTTTTGTAGAGGTGAACTCCCCAATTCTAACTTCTTGGCTCTTGTCTATGAGCCAGTCAGCTATCTGTCGGGTGATATAAGGGTTTGTACCTTACCTCTTAAGTTTGTCAGCAATGCACAAGTAGGGCATTGTGTCAGCTGCCTTGGCCAGGTCAAGTTAGGCAGTGTAAACCATTTTTCCCTCATTCATTGCTTTGGTGACTTTCTCAAAGAAGTCCACCAGGTTGGGTAGGCATGACCTAACCTTGAATGAAACCAATGAGTACAACTATGGCATACAGCATCAGTGAAGGGATGACATCAGCAGTGCATTGCCAAGGAGATGTGTCTGGAATTAAGGACATTTACAGCCATCAGGATTTGTAAAAGTTGTCACTACAAACATGTGTAAACCAATCCTGAACTCATTTACAGTCATACACACACTTGCAGAAGTTAAGTACTGTTGTATTTGAACTTTCTATCTAGCTATTTACATATTATAGAAGATTGTGTAAGAAACACAAGCACCACAGGAGAAGTCTGACATTTAAATTGTGACAGTTCATTTAGTAAGAATAACCTCATCAGTGTGTTGCACCAGGGGTGTAGCCAGGGAATATAATTTTGTAATGGTGTACTCTTATTACTATCCCTAACCCACCTGTCATTTGAAAAAAATGAAACATATTCCACCCACTTAACAAATGTATGCATCACTTTCCCTCTAAAACTGTTAAACAGATATTTTTTCGATCTATGAAACTCTTATTAGAGGTATTAATTTAGACTGCTGTGAACATAGTATGGCCTAAATAAGCCATAGTGTCTCTAATTAATATATACAAGATTGTACTCACTAATGTAGAAAGTATATGCCTAGTTACAGTATTGTGCTGTTAAGAAGACGTGGCTGTGAAAGGTTGAATAAGAGGATGGTGGAGTTTTCTAACATTTCAACATGTTTATTCAAGCGCAGAAGTTGATTACACACAGTTGTATTGGAGGACATGCTCACTTAACTGTAAACTTCTCCACTCACACATGCATGCAGCATACAGGTTCCCAATATTAAGCCTTGAACCTCTTACTTATCTAGTTACAGAATATTAAGGGCACAGTATTATTGGCAAGTGGAACAGGAGATGTCTGACTCTTGAAGGAAGAGAGTGCACTTTCATCAGGATGACCTCATCAATGTGTTGTATTGAGGATATTTCTGTAAAAAATGGGATAAGGGAGGTGTGTAAAGAGTGATATGTATTGTCCTCACAGGAAGTGGATACAGGCACAAACTTAGTACACATGCAAGTTTCCCATGTTCATAGGTTCATAGGTAGGTACTAGGCTATTAGCCTAGGGCCTATATAAGCCTAGCCAAATGGTACCCTGGCTTTTGCCACCCAAGAAAATTATTTCCCTGTGCCCCTGTCAAGCAGAGCCACAAAAGTGATCCCTGGGGTGAATTTCCTATCTCCCATCCAATCATCAAGATTTTTCTTGAAGAGGGCTAATGAGGAACTTTGTTTGATACAGATAGGTAGTTTGTTCTAGAGTATGGGAAGTTTCTGGGACAGGAATCTATCCCTCCAGTATGTTCTGTTTATTGTGGTGACAAAGTTTAGGCCCTAGAGTCTGTAGCTCGGAGGGATTGGGATTTCTTTAAGTGGAGTATGTCCAACAGCTCTAGGTTTGACATAGCTTTGTATGTTAGGCAGAAATCGCCTCTGAGTAGGCAATATGTGACAGAGTATAGCTGGAGTTTTTTGAGACGGTCTGCGTAGGGCATCTGTTTGAGGCCAGTAATCCTCTTTGTGAGGTATTTCTGTGGCCTTTGCAGTCATTGTAGATGTCTTGTGAAGTACATACCAAAAGGGGTGTTGTACTCTATAATGGGTCTAATGAGTGATGAGTAGAGGGGAACAATGACCTATTTTTTTCTGGATGAGAAACCTTTTGCGATGAGGTGTGCCATGTAGAAGGATTTCCTGACTACTGTGGCAATGTGATTATCAAAGGAGAGACTACTGTCCACCTGTGTCCAAAGGTCGCTTATCACACTTTCAGTGTTGAGTAGACTATCACCTATGTGGTAGTTCATGGGTACAGAGTTTTTACCAAAAGGGATGACAATGCACTTTTTTGGCATTGAGCTTGAGGCCATTGCACCAGGTATCTGAATCAGTGAGCCCTTTTGTAGGATATCCACATCATTAAGAGTTTAAATTATGGCTCCTAGTTTGCAGTCATCTGCAATTTTTTTTAGCCAAAGACCTGCTGTGTTAGTCTGTACTTCAAAGAAGTAGATACCAAACAGGAGAGGACCCAGGACTGAACCCTGTGGTACTCCACTTGTCATGGTCTGAAGTTGGATTTAGAGTCTGCTACTTTCTCAGTGTGGGTTCTGTCAGTGAGCCAGTTGACAACCCATCTTGTGACATAGGGATTTATACCTAGTTTAGTGAGTTTATCTATAATTCCAGAGTGGGGGATGGTGTTGAATGCCTTGGCAAGATCTAGATAGGCTGTGTGAACCACCTTACCCTCATCTACAGCTTTGGTGTCCGCTTCAAAGAAGTCTATCAGATTTAGAAGACAGGAGAGAAAAAGCACTATTGTCAAGATGACCTCATCATTGTGTTGCATTAAAGATATTTCTGTAAAAAGTGAGATAAGAAAGTTGTGTGCAGATATTAATGCTTTCTCCTCAGTGAAAGTAGATACAGAACCACATTTTGCACACACAAGTTTCCCACATTGAACACTGAACCACCTTATCTAGTTACACAATCTAAAGAGCCATGCATTAGTCACAAGCACCACAGATGAAGTCTGACT
Organism: Protopterus annectens; assembly: GCF_019279795.1. Lineage (NCBI taxonomy): Eukaryota > Metazoa > Chordata > Ceratodontiformes > Protopteridae > Protopterus > Protopterus annectens. Next base: position 1,577,454,958 of record NC_056735.1, read on the forward strand.
CTTAAGGGGAGATAGTGCATTTTTCTTAGGATGAACTCATCACTCTGTTGCAGAGAGGATGATTCTGTAAAAATGGGGGTGGATACAGCATCAAGCATTACACACAAGTTTCCCATATTGAGTATTGAACCTCCTACCCATCTAGTTAAACAAACTAGAGAGCCCTTTATTAGTTACAAGTGCCACAGCAGATGTATGTTGCTTAAAAGGAGAGAGTGCACTTTGTCAGAATGATAGCATGACTAGGTTCATATGTGTATACTAAGATAATGATCACTAGGCCCTTATAAGCCTAGCTGTACAGCCAAATTTGGCCCACAAATATAGGTGATGATTTACTGACTGCTTCTGTCCAACAGAGACATAGGAGCCAGACCAGGGGTGAATTTCTGACTGATTATCTCTTTGCCCAAGTTGCACTTAAAAAAGGATAGGGAGAATCTCTGATTTGCATGGATAGGGAGCCTGTTGTGTTGAATAGGAGTTTTCTGAGAAACACATCTGTCTCTTCAACATGTCCTGTTTATGTCACAAGCACAATTAAGGTATTTTAATCTAGTAGCTCTGATGCTGTTTATTTTGCGGATGTGCAAAAAGTTCATCTAAACAGTATCCCAGGATTTTCTGTATGGCAGGCAAAGACCACCTCTCAGAAGTCTGTATGATACTGTGTAAACAGACAGGGTTTTGAGGTGATCAACGTAGGACATTGTGTTTACTCCCTGTATTCTTTTTGTAAGGAACCTTTGTAGACATTCTGGTTGCTGCATGTGTCTGGTCATGTACCTAGTGAATGAAACATTATCCTCTATGATGGGTATAATGAGGGCCAAATACAGCATTATGATAACCTCTCTGGACTTAGATGTCGTGCCCTTAGTTATAAGCTGAGCGACATAGAATGATTTTCTTACTTCCTTAGACACATGTTGGTTGAAAGATAGTTTATTATCTATATGAGTTCTTAGATCCCTGAAAAGTGAATCAACTTTTAAGGGTGTTTTATTGATGATGTATTTACCTCGGGTGGTACACCTACCAAAAAGTATAGAGTTTTGTGCCATGGCTTTGATACCATGTGTCTGTCTGTGCTAGAACTTCCTGAAGGGTGTTCTCATCTTGGGGGATTCAATAACTGCTCCCAGTTTGCAATCATCTGTGAACTTGGTCAGTCAAAGGTCTTTTATATTGGCTTTGACATCTGAGAAGTAACTGCCAAAGAGGATATGGGCCAACACCGAGCTCTGGTGCACTCCACCATAGACCAGCCTCTTTGTGAAGGTGGCCTCATGACTTCTAACCTCCTGGGTCCTATCAGTAAGCAAGCTTGCTATACAGAGGGTTATAAAGGGGCTTATAAAAAGTTACCTAAGTTTGTTGACAATGCCTGAGAGGGGTATTATATCAAATGGTTAGCCAGATCCCTCGTCCATTATCTTAGTGACAAAGCCAAACTGGGATATATCCAGTATTTGGAGGTCTCCCATGTCCCTGTTGATAATTTCTATGATAATTATTTCCATGGGTTTGCAAATATGACCAATCAGACTAATGATTCTGGAGTTTCCCTGGATCTGTTGAAGGTCCTTCATTGTGAAGGGGGATGGCCATTGTAGTCCTTCATTCACATGACACAAAGACTGTTTTAAAGCTGTTGTTAAATAATGACTGCAAGCATCCTGATAAATCATATTTTAGACTATTCAAGAGGCACCCTGAGATGTTATTGGCCCCAATGAGGCAATGTTCCTGGCTTTAGTAAGTCCTGCCAGTACATGCTCCCTAGTTATAGTTGGAGGGATTATGTCTGAGGGTATTTTTTGAAGAGATGATTGGGAGTGAGAGGGGAATAAAAATGAAACTGAATTTGCCCATTAGCAGGTTTACTATATTGCCAGGCTCAGTGAATGTGGCACCATTAACCACCAGTTCAGCACATTGCTATGTGCTGCTTCAGAGGTTTCTGACATAGCCTTGTGGTTATCTTTCACCTGGGAAGCTATCTTAACCTCAAAGCCTACTTTGCTTGGCCTAATTAGCCATTTTAGTTGTGTTTTTACTCCTGTCAAAGAGAGTTTCTGCCTTTATGGAAATCACCCTTCCTGAATTTATTTTGCCATTTTTTCCTTTTGTTGTAGTTCCTGTTTAACTTGGGATGCCTTAGGGTGGTTTGTTTCAAGGCTAGTCCTGGGCTTGCTTCTCCTAGGTACAGCAGCATCTATGCAGCCATTGACATAGTTGTACAGAGTTTCTGAGAGAAATTCAACATAGACACCTGTGCTCTTTGAGTTTGGGGACGCAATGAATTTTGACAACCCATCACTTAACATTAGGAAGTTTATCTTGGAATAGTTCCTAACTGTTATTGATTTAATGGGATTATGGGGTTGACTTTGATTTGAAGGATACAGCTCCATGGTCAAAACCTACCAGGCTGTATGAGACATTTTTGGGGGGGGGGTGCAACATTTTCCTATGCTTGTAAGCATAAGGTACAGTATGTTGGAACCTTTAGTGGGCATATTCACTATTTGATCAAAAGTGTTTGTATTTACCATGTCCAGAAATTTTTGTATGTGTAAATGTAAGGCTCTGTAGGATTCCCAATCTATAGAGGGGTAATTCAAGTCTCAAATGAGTAGGTTGGATTTTAATTGCCTCCAGGAGGTCCAAGAATGCATTGTGAGCTTCTTGGGACATGGAGGGTGACTCATAGCTGGTTATATGGTAAGGGATTTTGTCTATGCCCATCTGCAAGCGGAGGAGCTACAGCATGTCATCCTGTTTGCCTACCCCAGAGGTATGCTTATTATTAATGTATATTGAGACATCTTATCCTTTAGCCCTTTTCTGTGCAGCTATTGGTCTGAAAGCATGGAAAGCACCAAAGCCTTGCAATGGCAGGGTACTCTCTGTCACTTTAAACCATGTCTCAGTAACTGCACAGATGTCTATATTCTAGAGTGTGAGGAGGGCTTGGAGGAAGAATATTTTTGTTTATGCTCTTGGCATTCAGCAGTAACACTTTGAGGTTCAGCTGAATTGATGTTGCTATGTTGGTAGGTTTGTCAATTACACTATGGGGTTGAATAAAGTTTTAGCCAGGATTCAAAAGCCTAGAGGGTACAGATAGAATGACACCAGAAAGACAACCTGTTGTTGAAATTAATCATTTTTTTTGCTCATAGTGTGGCATCATCTTCAGTGATGGCAATATGCTGCTTAATGCTAGCCTCTTACTAGCCTGAGACACATAGTCTGAAAGCTCCATAATGTCTTTCTTCATATAATCCAGGGAAGTACATTTTATGTCATTCACACCTACAACACCTACATGGGCTATGATGGAATTATACTGATACCTGTGGTGTAATGACTTGAGTGCATGAGTGATTTGGTGGTTTCTGGCTCCATATAAGCAACTATCAGTTATTTTCTCCTTGTTCAACCTTGGTAGAGGGGCATCAGTATGTCTTACAATGGAGTCCCCTATGATGAGAGTCCTGAAAAGTGGCTTTGATTGCCTTAGAGCTTTAGTGTTTGGAGATTCACTGTAAGTGGCTGTATGTGTGGTGTTAGGTGTTGTTTTTTCTAAGTGTCTTTGGACTTCCTAAAGCACAGCTTTGAAAATAGGGGATCAAGGCAATCTTTGTCATTTAGGAATATTGTTTTTAAGTGTTTCTGAATGTGTTAGTATATGTGCGTATTGTGTACCATGTCAGGTGTGTGTTGTACACATGGTTTTGACAACCAGATGTGCACGTGTGAAGATTGAGTGAAGAGAGGTGAAGGCTGCCAGCCTAGCCAGATAGAATTTTTAAGACAATTCTGTCATTGTAAATATTAATGTAAGCCACAGGCTCATTGTCTTAAATGGAAAAAAATGTTGTTACAAAAATGTAACAACAGTGCACTCTGCTGACTAAGTAAAGCATGTTGTGACTCTTTGATCTAAAGTTGGCTCTGGCTTGTTTAGGTGAAGGAATTCTTGCTATTATTTTAAGGCCAGAGTTAATGGCCAGAATTTGGATGCATAAATGTTCTTTATTGCTATAGTTTCTCCCCAGAGGTGAAGAATGTAAAGTAGTTTCTGTTAGCCTGGGAACCCAGGGAAGTGTGAAGAATGATGTAATGTGAATCAGTAATGTAATTTTAAAAACAGAGAGAATCAGAGAGCACTAAGCATTGTTGGTCCTGACCATCTAACTGACCAGCATTGTCTTGCTCTATATGTAAGTTTATCTTAGACTTGTGTTTTCTCTTAGAAATAGCTAGAAACAAGAAAGATTAGACTAAGTGTTTTTCTGTGATATCAGAACTGTACTACTGAATTATTTTAAGTATTTCTCTGTGATCTCTGAACTGTTGACTAGCACTGTATAGTAAAAAGCATTGTCTTGTGTTTTTATTATTTATTATTACATATTTTAAACCATTTCAAATGTGGCTGTTTTGTGTAGAGTTAATTTAAGCTCTAGAGTACATTGCATGTATATAGTTATTACTGTCCAAGTCACTCCAAATAAGCCTTGCTGTTCATTCACACTTACCATTTGGATAATAATATTGCACAGTAATAACTGGGCACCCTTTTAAGGGCCTTTGAGTAGCTGATAAATATTAGCTGGGTGTTGGCAGTGATTTCTACCGTATAGTCTGGGTAAAAGGGGCACAGCTGGAGAACCTGTGCCAGACTTCCCCAGGAGTGTCTGTGTGGTAGCATAAATTCTTATCTCAAAGTGTGTCTGTGTCAGCTACTTTTATTTTTATTTTATTTATTTATTTATCATTTGTTGACCGGGAAAGTCCGACTAGGTTCCACAGAGCCTGTTTTCAGCGGAGGCCCGGGGAGAAATGCTCCAGATGCATGTCTTTGGAATGTGGGAGGAAACCGGAGTACCCGGAGGAAACCCACGCGAACACAGGGAGAACATGCAAACTCCACACAGAAGGCACTCCAGCCGAGAATCGAACCAGAGAACCTCTTGCTGTGAGGTGACAGTGTTAACCACTGCACCACTGCGCCACCCACAGGGACACAAAGCACTAGTTGGACACAGAGAGTGCTGGAGGTTTTAGCTTGCCGAGCTGGCTGAGATCTGGACCCTATAGCTCTGCCAGTGGGAAGTCTTATTGGGGATCTGGAGAGCAAGGGAGCTACCAGCCTCAGACTGACTGTGATATCTGTGTGCTCTTAAGGGAAATTGCACTGTACTGTGTGTATCTGTTATCTTTTCCTCCTATATGAGACTCCCCTCACTGGTGTTAGTGGTGAGGATTGAGGATCCTTGATTGCTGGGCCAGGGCACAGGCGTCACAACTTTTATGCAATAATTTAACCTCCAGGGTCATTGTGTAAGTACATCTCTCACATACTGCATCTGCTTCTTTAAAGATTAAGTAGTTGTCTGTAAACATTAGATGATTGCTACTTTGTCTCAAGATGCCCATATCCACCAAGATGGCTACAGAGGTGGGGTACAAGGTCTTAAAGTCCCGTTTTGATTTTTTTAAAAGGGGGGTTATTGGGTTTAAAGCACTGGTTTGACATAGCTTTGTATGTTAGGCAGAAATCGCCTCTGAGTAGGCGATATGTGACAGAGTATAGCTGGAGTTTTTTGAGATGGTCTGCGTAGGGCATCTGTTTGAGGCCAGTAATCCTCTTTGTGAGGTATTTCTGTGGCCTTTGCAGTCATTGTAGATGTCTTGTGAGGTACATACCAAAAGGGGTGTTGTACTCTATAATGGGTCTAATGAGTGATGAGTAGAGGGGAACAATGACCTATTTTATTCTGGATGAGAAACATTTTGTGATGAGGTGTGCCATGTAGAAGGATTTCCTGACTACTGTGGTGATGTGATTATCAAAGGAGAGACTACTGTCCACCTGTGTCCAAAGGTCGCTTATCACACTTTCAGTGTTAAGTAGACTATCACCTATGTGGTAGTTCATGGGTACAGAGTTTTTACCAAAAGGGATGACAATGCACTTTTTGGCATTGAGCTTGAGGCCATTGCTTTACACCAGGTATCTTAATCAGCGAGGCCCCTTTGTAGGATATCCACATCATTAAGAGTTTAAATTATGGCTCCTAGTTTGCAGCCATCTGCAATTTTTTTTAGCCAAAGACCTCCTGTGTTAATCTGTACTTCAAAGAAGTAGATACCAAACAGGAGAGGACCCAGGACTGAACCCTGTGGTACTCCACTTGTCACGGTCTGAAGTTGGATTTAGAGTCTGCTACTTTCTCATTGTGGGTTCTGTCAGTGAGCCAGTTGACAACCCATCTTGTGACATAGGGATTTATACCTAGTTTAGTGAGTTTATCTATAATTCCAGAGTGGGGAATTGTGTTGAATGCCTTGACAAGATCTAGATAGGCTGTGTGAACCACCTTACCCTCATCTACAGCTTTGGTGTCCGCTTCAAAGAAGTCTATCAGATTTAGAAGACAGGAGAGAAAAAGCACTATTGTCAGGATGACCTCATCATTGCGATGCATTAAAGATATTTCTGTAAAAAGTGAGATAAGAGAGTGGTGTGCAGATATTAATGCTTAATCCTCAGTGAAAGTAGATACAGAACCACATTTTGCACACACAAGTTTCCCACGTTGAACACTGAACCACCTTATCTAGTTACACAATCTAAAGAGCCATGCATTTGTCACAAGCACCGCAGACGAAGTCTGACTCTTAAGGGGAGATAGTGCATTTTTCTTAGGATGAACTCATCACTCTGTTGCAGAGAGGATGATTCTGTAAAAATGGGATAAGGGAGATGTGTACAAATTTAAATGTATTCTTTTCAAGGGAAGTGGATACAGCATCAAGCATTGCACACAAGTTTCCCATATTGAGTATTGAACCTCCTACCCATCTAGTTAAACAAACTAGAGAGTGCTTTACTAGTTACAAGTGCCACAGCAGATGTCTGTTGCTTAAAAGGAGAGAGTACACTTTGTCAGAATGACAGCATGACTAGGTTCATATGTGTATACTAAGCTAATGATCACTAGGCCCTTATAAGCCTAGCAGTACAGCCAAATTTGACCCACAAATGTAATTTATATAGGTGATGATTTACTGACTGCTTCTGTCCAACAGAGACATAGGAACCAGACCAGGGGTGAATTTCTGACTGATCATCTATTTGCCCAAGTTGCACTTAAAAAAGGATAGGGAGAATCTCCGATTTGCATGGATAGGGAGCCTGTTGTGTTGAATAGGAGTTTTCTGAGAAACACATCTGTCTCTTCAACATGTCCTATTTATGCCACAAGCACAATTAAGGTCTTTTAATCTAGTAGCTCTGATGCTGTTTATTTTGCGGATGTGCAAAAAGTTCATCTAAACAGGATCCTGGGATTTTCTGCATGGCAGGCAAAGACCACCTCTCAGAAGTCTGTATGATACTGTGTAAACAGACAGGGTTTTGAGGTGATCAACATAGGACATTGTGTTTACTCCCTGTATTCTTTTTGTAAGGAATCTTTGTAGACATTCCGGTTGCTGCATGTGTCTGGTCATGTACCTAGTGAATGAAACATTATCCTCTATGATGGGTATAATGAGGGCCAAGTACAGCATTATGATAACCTCTCTGGACTTAGATGTCGTGCCCTTACTTGTAAGTTGAGCGACAAAGAATGATTTTCTTACTTCCTTAGACACATGTTGTTTGAAAGATAGTTTATTATCTATATGAGTTCCTAGATCGCTGAAAAGTGAATCAACTTTTAAGGGTGTTTTATTGATGATGTATTTACCTCGGGTGGTACACCTACCAAAAAGTATAGCGTTTTGTGCCATGGCTTTGATACCATGTGTCTGTCTGTGCTAGAACTTCTTGAAGGGTGTTCTCATCTTGGGGGATTCAATAACTGCTCCCAGTTTGCAATCATCTGTGAACTTGGTCAGTCAAAGGTCTTTTATATTGGCTTTGACATCTGAGAAGTAACTGCCAAAGATGAGATGGGCCAGCACCGAGCTCTGGTGCACTCCACCATTGACCAGCCTCTTTGTGAAGGTGGCCTCATGAGTTCTAACCTCCTGGGTCCTATCAGTAAGCCAGCTTGCTATACAGAGGGTTATAAAGGGGCTTATAAAAAGTTACCTAAGTTTGTTGACAATGCCTGAGAGGGGTATTATATCAAATGGCTAGCCAGATCCCTCGTCCATTATCTTAGTGACAAACCCAAACTGAAATATATCCAGTATTTGGAGGTCTCCCATGTCCCTGTTGATAATTTCTATGATAATTCTTTCCATGGGTTTGCAAATACGACCAATCAGACTAATGATTCTGCAGTTTCCCCGGATCTGTTGAAGGTCCTTCATTGTGAAAGGGGATGACCATTGTAGTCTTTCATTCACATGGCACAAAGACTGTTTTAAAGCTATTATTAAATAATGACTGCAAGGGTCCTGATAAATCATATTTTAGACTATTCAAGAGGCACCCTGAGATGTTATTGGCCCCAATGAGGCAATGTTCCTGGCTTTAGTAAGTCCTGCCAGTACATGCTTCCTAGTTATAGTTGGAGGGATTATGTCTGAGGGTATTTTTTGAAGAGATGATTGGGAGTGAGAGGGGAAAAAATGGAACTGAATTTGCCCACTAGCAGGTTTACTATATTGCCAGGCTCAGTGAATGTGGCACCATTACCCACCAGTTCAGCACATTGCTATGTGCTGCTTCAGAGGTTTCTGACATAGCCTTATGGTTATATTTCACCTGGGAAGCTATCTTAACCTCCAAGCTTACTTTGCTTGGCCTAATTAGCCATTTTAGCTGTGTTTTTACTCTTATCAAAGAGAGTGTCTGCCTTTATGGAAATCACCCTTCCTGAATTTATTTTGCCATTTTTTCCATTTGTTGTAGTTCCTGTTTAACTTGGGATGCCTTAGGGTGGTTTGTTTCAAGGCTAGTCCTGGGCTTGCTTCTGCTAGGTACAGATGCCCAGCACCAGACATTGTGCAAATGCACCGGTGGAAAAATAATTAAGTAGATGCAAGAAGATACACTGACAGGGTGAGATAGAGACAGGAACAAAGTATCTTATGACAGCAGAAGGATACTGTTGGCTCATAAAAATATGTAGCCAAAAATTACACATAAAATAGTGTACCAAAAACAGTCAGTAACACTTAGCAAATGGCAGGATTGGAACCCTTAAAAGAAGTAAAAAAATATGTCTATACATGTAAGCATTATATCATTATGCCACAAAAGAACTGAAGCATAGTGACAACTTACTGAGGTAGAAGATGAAACTAGAGTGACAGACCAACAGATAAGAAGAATTACAACACTAAGTGATCTGGGACATGTAGGGATATTTGTATGGTATTTTAGTCTTACTTATTAAATGATCATTAATCATTGTCTGTACAATACAGTTCAAAAGTTGTTTTGCCGTACTATTCAAAAGGTGAGGGGATATCTCTGTGTTGGAAATAGGAGGCTAGCTAGACAACAATCCAATCAAATAAAGGCAATATTGGAGATCTTTCAGAAACTTTAGTTTAATGTGTTAGTTCAAATGGTATATTACTGAAATGGTGGGTAAGGAGAGGAATGTAGGCATTTACAGTTGAATATATGCTAGGAATATGAAAGGTCACAATTTAATAAATTGACCTATAGCTGTAATCAAATCCATGACACAATATGTAAAAACATCAGTCTACAAAAAGGCTAATTATTTCAACTCAACACAGAGAAATACATTCATTACATCCAGCAGCCTAAAAACTGTTAAATTTACTGTTTCAAAATACTGCCTTTATTCTGCCTTTACACTATATTTCCACACTACAGTGGATTTAAGCATATTTACACAAAAGCAACTGGATGACTGTGGATTGCATTGAAATCAGCAGCTTTTTCAGTAAGAAGGTGAACAGTGTTCACCATCACTCAACATTGTTGTGCTATGCCAACCTCCACACAAATACTGTTGACATAATTTAATGCCTTTTTCATGGGTCATTTGTGTTGTATGTGTATCTATTTTTTTTATTTACTTTACCAGATTAAACATGTGAAAATGGGCTTGGCAGGCTAGGACAAGGGGGGGATTTGCAGGAGAGTTGTGGGATAGCACCATAGTTATCCACTTCTTCACAACATAAATGTACAGTTTCGCACACAATTTCATGACTTTGGAGAGTCACTACACCAGTGATAGGTGACAGCAACAGAATACTGAACTATAGCTGAGAAAATCAAGTGTGTTAAGATGCCACATAGGTGAGGTGGAGAGTTATTATGTATGGAACATTTTGTTTTTCTTGGATCGATGCCCATCTTTGTTTTGTTTTTGTTTTTTGTAGACAGAGAAGAATGTCATTGGAGGTACTCATAGGAATGAGAGTGTCAGAAAGGTAAGCTAGATGAGAAAGCATGTGCACACATACAGGACATGCAAAACAGACCCCTCTCCATGATATCCTCCACCAGTCCTGTCATCTCCTGCTGGGTGACAAAATTGCTCCTTCCACTGGTGTTGCTGCCACAGGGTAACACTGTAACACCAGTTGGGACAGAGCTACCTAATGCAGGTGAAACAGGTAGGTCAGTTGTTGTGGAGGCAACACTGACAGGTTGTGAACCCAAAGTGCAGGGTGCCTCTGCTGCGATCTGTGCAGGTAAGGCAAACCAAGCTGCAGTGGTCAGTCTAGCTGTCTGTGCTGTTGGGCATTTATTTTTCAGCAGCAATGTATGCAAACAGCAAAATGTTAATAAATGATAAAACATCAAAATAATAAATAAATAAAGAGAGAGACAGGGTGGGGGACAAAAAAGATAATTAGATACACAGCATGTCACAATAATTTATCTTTTCAATAAACTTTATTTGACAATACATAAACAATTATGACAATTTACTACTGTACAACACTGCCATATCCATATATGATGGGAAGGTATTAATCTGTTATAAAATAAACAAACTTCACTGCTGTGATATAACACAGAGCAACCTGATGGATAGGATATGTGCATTCAAATATACTAATTGCAATTACCATAATGGAATTGTACCTGACATATTACTGCTATTAATATTTTACAAATACTTATCTAGTAATAACATGTCACTGCTGCTTCTGGATATTGAGTCTACATACATTTACTATGGGATTCTCATTGCCTGATACAAGCAGTAAGAGTTATTGAGGGAAGTGTGTATTCTCAAGTTTGAGGTATGTCTACTCAAGATGCCACTGATTGAGGGAATGAAAAGAAATTTCTGGCTTGAAAATGGACCTGAGTCATACTTACCTCATGCCTCTCTGAGGTGGGTTAATCTCTCTTAGTGCCCCTCATAGTTTGCAGCTATTTCCTCTGCAGCTGTACAGTACAAAAGGAAAAAATATATATATATGAAAGCATAATGAGTACCTGGCTTGGATGGCTATATAATTACTACCATATCATAGACAGGTTATGGGTCAGTAAACTTACATAGCTGTGCAGTGTTTGCATTCCTAAATTCAGACTCCCATTATGTTAGGATGTCCTGATTGCACTTCTTAAGGTCATTATAGTGGTGTCAACATTGTTCCCCAGTTAAGGAATGCCAGTTGCCCTGGAGAAAACCTTGGATAAGCTATTACAAATCCTTACACTGAGAATGCCAGTTGCCCTGGAGAAAACCTTGGATAAGCTATTACAAATCCTTACACTGAGACCCACTAATGGCTGTAGTTTTTCATGAGGTATGCCACAGATATCCTGGACTTCATAACACCCTACCTTTGTGCTCTAAATTTAGCACCATTTTCTTCCAAGTCAGCCATGTCTGCAAAAGTCAAGTTAACAAAATATACCTGAATTGGCTGCCAGTTCTGATCTCATGGGTAACTGTGCACAAAGATGTACAGCCTTTCAAACTGCATTAGCAGAATTGAAGGCAGGTGCATTAATTGGCAGTCACATTGGCACAACTTACATCACATAGTATTAAAGGTGTGAAACAAGGCATTGAGCTTTAGCATGTATGATGCTTAACGCGTCTATATCACATTATCGAAATCTTACTACATCGAATCACTAAAGGTCAACCTCTAGTGATCGATGTAGTAAAATATCGAATAACGCTTAAAAAACAAAAAACAAACAAAAATAAAAACTAACTAGCGTAGCTGCACCCCCACACCCCCCTACTTAAATATTCCAACTCCGAGACTACGCTATATTGAGGTAAACGGAAATCTCCCCCTACAGAGATTTCTGTTTAAATGTACGATGTTCTGTGCTTTTGATGTTGTGGTGCCGACAATATCAGCTTCGATATTGTCAGCTTTCAACATCGTGAAGTAGACCCTGCTTAACCTACTGTCACAGGTTCCAGTGTTCAACAGTGGAATGCAGAATGTCATGCCTTTTAATCTTTATAGTTTGGAAGGAGAGAGGATGAATTGTGACATACTATGATGTTGGGGCTTACACAATGTTAAAATATATTCTGTCTATACAGTGCTATTCCTTCTTTTCTATAATGTTAAAATATTCCCCTACTAGCTGGGAACTGAACCCATGGGATAATGCATGCAAACATTGAAAGTTAACTTATTAACTGATATTGCCAATGGAGAACTACCTTTTAACTCTGGAAATGAGATATATACTAATTTCAGAATGAGTGGAGGTACACTTCATAGAGGCAGATATGTACACCATTTTTATTAGTTGTGGGGATGTTTTCCTATGTAGAAGTCATTATTTCAGTTTGTAAACGTATTTCAGATGGATACAGTTGAAACAGCTGAGTAAAACAAGTTAGAGTATGTTGCATACATAGTTTGCAAGACATACCTGTCCTAATCACATAGTTAGGATATGTAACAACTGATAATGATTATAACAAAAGTATTGTGTCCATCATACATGTGCAAGTGAATTTTAAATTAAATATAATAATTGTCTTATTTAAGAAAATGGACACACATTAGCAGGAGGTTATATGTGAAGCATTAATGATATATGCTAAATAGAAAATTTACTTATGGAAGCATTATTGATGCATTGCTTGCAAGAATCTTGTTTAACACTATCATTTTATTTATTTATTTATTTACTTTTAGTTTTACAGTCCTAATCAAAATGTTGTGAGAAATGGGATATTATAGATTCTTTGTAATATTTTAGCTGGATTTAACCCCTTAGTCACCTATGTTCTTTATCAAAGCTTGGTGCACTAAAACCTTGTGCCACAGAGGGGCAGATATGTGACTGGAAGATTTTCTCCACCCAGTAGTGTTCAGAGTGCTGAGGAAAGCCCATCATTACCAGCCATGTCTGCTACATAAGGCATCTTAAAATTTTTTTCATTTTTGTCTTTGGAAGTGAAACGTGTTTGCATGTTGCCAAGTGGAGAGCAAGTGCATATTAACAAAATACATATTAAGAATAATTGAAATGTGATTTGCAATCAGGGTTCAAGCAATCCATCATGTGCCTTACCTCTTTCAATTCACTTCAGCTACATCTAGTCCCACAGAGAAAGTTACTTGACAAGTGTACTATCCGGATTTCTGCTGGCCATGCAATGCCACAAGGTGTGTTTGCTGTACATAAGTTATCCTAACTTAAATTGCTCAGTTTTTTCCTTGGGAAGTCAACCATATTTGTGTGCTGCCAAAAGGAGATTAAATGCAGATTAAAATAAATAAATACATAAATTACATGTTTAAAATAATTGAAACGTTATCTCTAAACATGATAAGAACAATGCATCCTGTGCTTTATTTCCCTCAATTCTCTTCATTTACAAATTGTGGTACAGATTTGAAAATCTGTTAGGTGTATTCAGTAATTACTATCTATGGTACTGAGGGCTGTGCACTGACACCGGGCATATTTGCTCTAAATAAGGCAGCCTAATCTACATTTTTCACTTTTTTCCTTTGGTAGTGAACCATATATGCATGTTCCTGAGTGGATAGCAAATGGAAAAGGCATTAGAAGAAAATATATAACAGATAAAAAGCTAACAGTAAATAAAATGAAATCGGTGGGGATAAGCAGCAATGACCAGAGCAAGAAGTTCATTGAGGTGACACATAGGATCATAGGAGGATACTAGGCTAATGGCCGTGGGGCCCTTCCAAGCCTAGCCAAGAATTTATTCCCCCCAAAAAAGCTCAGTCAGCACCTGTTGCCCCAGACAATGAGCGACAAAGCTGGAACCCCTGGGACAAATTTGTGGTTTCCCATCCACTCATCAAGGTTGCACTTGAAGATGGTCAGCAAGGTACTCTGTTTGATGTGTATGGGAAGTCTATTCCAGAGATAGGGCAGCCTCTGGAAGCAAACATGTCTCTTCAGAAGGTTTTGTTGATGTTGCATATTAGATTTAGGCCTTTCAACTGGGTAATGCACGAGGAGTTAGACTTATGGATATGGAGCATCTCTAGTAGGGCAGGAGTGAGCTTGCCTTGTAGGTGAGACACAGCTTACCTCTGAGCAATCTGTACAATACCGAGTAGAGTGATAGTGATTTGAGCTTGTCCACATAACACAGGTGTTGGAGGCCTTGGATTCTCTTTGTGAGGTATTTCTGTGGCCTTTCCAGTTGGTACAAGTGTTTGGAGAGGTACATACCAAATGGGGTGTTATAATCAATATTTGGCCTAATGATGGAGGAGTACAGGGAAGTAATGACCTCCCTTTTTCTTAATGCAATCACTTTACTTATGAGATGAGCCAAGTAGATTTTTTTCTGACCATGGCTGCTAAATGATGGTCAAATATGAGACTGTTGTCAACCTGAGTACCCAGGTCTCTCTGCACAGGCCATGTGCTTAGGGGGTTGTCATTGATGTGGTAATCAGTAGAGGCTGTGTTTTTTCCTAATGGTATGATAATACATTTTTAGCATTTAACTTAAGGTCATGACTTTGGTACCAGTCGTTTGTTGCTGTGATACCCTCTTCCAGTAGTAGATGCCAAACAGTAGGGGTCCCAGGACAGATCCCTGAGGGACACCACTAGTGACAGGTCTGCTGTTGGAGGTGAAGGTGCACATTCTGACCTTGTGGGTTGTATCAGTGAGCGAGCTTGCCACTCACCTGATGACATAGGGATTTACACCAAGTTGTGTTAGCTTTTCTTTGATTCCTGAGTGAGGAATTGTGTCAAAGGCTTTGGCCAAGTCATGGTAAGCTGTATGCACTGACTTTCCTTCATCCAGGGCATTGGTGGCAGTCTCAAAGGAGTCAAACAGGTTCAACAGGTAAGATCTGCCCTTGATGAATCCAAACTGGTTGGGGTCAAGTGCTTGGAGATTGCCTATGTCTTTGTTTATAAGATCCATTATAATATGCTCCAGCTCAATGGCTTTATAGATCAGACTTGTCAATCTAATGAGGTGATAATTTCCAGGGCAGTAGTGGCACTACCTTTGTGCAAGGGGATGACAATGGCAGTTCTCCACTCTGTTGGAATGAAGCCTGTTCTTAGGCTTTGGTTGAATAGGATGCTCAATGGCTTGGCTAGTTCTTGCTGGAGATGGTGAAGAATACAGTCTGGGTTACTATCAGGTCCCATGGAAGCTGTGATCTTTGCTTTGGATAAGTTCCTTAACACTTGATCTATGGAGATGTGAGGTCTGAGACAAGTGTTAGGGGATGTTGAATGGGCCTTTTGGGGGGACGGTAGGTGAAGTTTGCACTGAACCTATCTGCTAACAGGCTGGGTAAGTCAGCAGGATCAGTGTAAGTGGTACAATTAAGTACTAATTCAGAACAAACCTGGCTTTGCCATGGAGGTTCCTGACATAACTGAAGAAGGCTTTGTGATTTCTATTTGTCTTGGAGACTAGTTTTGACTCATAATTGGCTTTGGAGGTTTTCACTAGTGATCTAATTTGGTTGCTGAGGCTCAAAAGGGAGTTATTCTAATTTGGAACTTGTTCCTTTTTACCCTTGGACAACAGTTTCTTCCTTTTCTTGTAAACCCTGTTGAAAGAGGATGTCCACCAGACAGGTCTGTGTTTCCTAGAGGAGCAGGTCCTAGTTCAGTTAGGTATGGCTGAGTCCATGCAGTTATACAGGTACTTGTATACTGCATTGGGGTACTGTTCAGCATAGTTGTCTGCATCCTTTGAGGGGGTGATGGTGTCAAGCTACTGATACTCTCCCTTAGGAGGTAGTAGTCAGCTTTTGAGAAGTTTTTTAGCTTGGTTACTGCTGGGGGGGTTGGGTGGGATACAAACTTCAAATGAGACAGACTAATGATCTGATTTCACCAGGGAAGAACTTACTATGGGAGTGGTGCAGCAGTCACAAATGTCAGTGAGAACCAAGTCCAGAATGTTATACCTCCTTGTGGGGTATGAAACGAGCTGGTCTAGTGCTTTAGAACTGATGAAGTCTAGGAATCATTGGGTGAATGAATTAGTGCAGGAAGAGCTCACCCAGTCTATGGTGGAGTACTTGAAGCCACCAAGGACCAGGGTGTTATGGGGTACCTTGATGGAGTCAATTAGATCCAGGTAGGAGAAGTGGCTGTCCTGAGTCATGAAGGGGGGTCTATAGCTGGCTATAACTTTGATGGGTGTCTTACCAACTGTCAGTTGCACCTGGAGTAGTTCTAGTGCATCATGCTGGCAAATCAGTCTGGAGATGTGCTTGTCTTTAATGAAGACAGAGACTCCACCACCCTTAGTTTTCCAAACCTCATTTTGGGGTCAGAATGTGTGGAATGAGGTATAGCTTGGTAAGGGAGGGATGCTCTCTGCATCTTTGAACCAAGTAAGTGCATTTTCAGGTTAAGGCTCCTACCATCAAGCAACACGACCTTCAATTTGGTTTTTGACAGATCTTTTATGTTGGAAGGTTTGCTTTGGAACATTGCCTAAAAAAGGCACAATGGGGGAGGCATGAGCCTTGGTCAGAATCCAGAATCCAAGGGATACAGGTGGAGGCCACTTCTGGCAAAGCATTGAGGGCTATCAACCATATCTGCCCAGTCAGACAAATACTGGATCCCCTTGAAATGACATCAGAAACTAAGCCAATTGTTGAAGTTAATTATTTTTGTTGGTACTGTTGTACCTTTCTTGGTGAAGGTAGCATGCAGCTTAGGGCTAAGGTCATACCAGCCAGGGACACATACTCTGATAGCTCAATCATGTATCTCTTCATATAGTCCAGGGAGGTATGTCTCAAGTCATTCACACTAACAAGGACAATGACAGATTCATACTTGTACCTGTTGTGTAGAGACTTAAATGTGTGAGTGATGTGGCAGATTCTGGCAACTGAGAGAAAACTGACCATGACCTTCTCCTTGTTGAGCCTAGTGAGGGGGATATTGGTGTGACTCTGTTTTTGTGAGATGATGACGTGTTATCTGCTGTGTGTGGTATGTGGAGCTGTGTGTGGAATGTCTGCATATGTTTTGGAGGTCTCTGCTGTTTAGGTAAATTATTATCGAGGGCCTCTGCATAGGTGGGTATGTGTTTTGCTTGGCTATGTGATGTCAGTGGTGTGGTGTTTGATCTGGCAGTTTCCTGTTTGTCAGGAGTACTGACTGTAGTATGAGAAACCATGAATTCCAGGTTACTGATGTAGGTGCATTTCTTGCAAATAGAAGAATTATGTGCTAGGAGAAGAGGGCTGTCAGTGAACATGAGATGATTGCTACACAGTCTCAGTATGCCCATGTCAACCAGGCTGGCAGGAGAAACTGTTGGGAGTTGTCCAGACATAGTGTTCTGAATATTTGGGTGGACTTATGGAGAGAGGGTTTGAAAAGGGTTTGTCCACGAGTGTAGACTACAGAAACCTTCTTAAATGTAAAATAACGGGCCTGAAGCTCAAGTTCTAAAACTAAAACTAAGAGGCTTAGAATAACAGATACAATTTAATCATGCTATTAATAAGCAGTAATAAATGCAGCAGAATAAAAGCACTTGAGCACTTAAGAACAAGCAGCAAGCAAAATAAGGTATTAAAGTAGGAAGAATGCAATTACAGTAATATTAGCTGAATAAAGTGTACCTTTTTTAAGTAGAGAGGGAAGAAACAAACACTTTAATTCAATATTACCAAACTAAGGTGGTTGGCCTTCCCAAATGCTCTCTCTGTACACAGTAGAATGAGCTGATGAGATGGGACTAGGAGGAGTGTTCAAGGTCAAAGAAGCAAGGGGGTAGTCCTTCCAAAATGATCTCACTGCATTCAGTAGAGTGAGCAAATCAGATGGAACTGGAAGGAGTGTCCAAAATCAAATTTACAGCAGGGGCTGACAATTCCAAAGCTGGAAAGTTTAAGAATACAACAACACTTGGGTGGGAGTGTGGAGGAATAAAACAGACAGAGACCATCAATATTCAGTCAAGCAAATAAATAAATGCAGTACAGTTTTCTTAACAAAATGCAGATGGAGATCATCAGTATTCAATCAAGCAAATAAATAAATGCTGTGCAGTTTTAATAAAATTGCTAGACCATCAATATTCACTCAAGCAAATAAATAAATGCAGTACAGTTTTGTTAAATTGCAGAGACTAGCAATATTCAATCAAGCAAATAAATAAGTGCAGTACACTTTTGTTAACAAAATGCAGAGGCCAGCAATATCCAATCAAGTAAATAAATAAATGCAGTGTAGTTGTGTCAACAAAATGTAGACAGAGACCAGCAATATTCAATCACGCAAATAAATAAGTACAGTGAAGTTTTAGGTTCATAAGTTCATAGGTTCATACTAGGCTATCTGCCCTAGGGCATTTATAAGCCTAGCCAGAGTATGTTTGGCTTTCGCAACCCATTTTAAATTAATTTTGCTCTGCCATTTTCGAGGTTAGTATACTGTGCCTTTGTCTAACAGTGACACAGAAGTGATACCCGGGGTAAACCTACGATCTCCCATCCACTCATCAAGATTCCTCTTGAAGAGAGGAAATGAGGGACTCTGCCTAACATGGACTGGGATTTTATTCCAGAGTGAAGGGAGCCTCTGGGTTATGAATCTGTCCCTCCAGCATGTCCTATTTATTTCAGTGCTGAGGGTCAAGTCTCTCGAGCGTGTAGCTCAATGGGATCTGGATTTTTTGAGGTGCAGCATGTCCCTTAATTCCGGGTTGGACATGGCTTTATACGTCAGGCACAGTTTGCCTCTGAGCAGGCAGTATGCCACTGAGTAGAGCTGGAGTTTCTTTAACTGGGCAGCATATGGTATCTGTTTGAGCCCTTTGATCATCTTGATGAGGTACTTTTGGGGTCTTTCCAGTTGTTGCAGGTGTTTGGTAAGGTACATCTCAAAAGAGGCATTGTACTCAATTATGGGCCTGATGAGGGATGAGTAAAGAGGCACGATGACCTTCCCTAATCTAGATGTGAATCCCTTCATGATTAGGTGGGCTATATAAAATGTTTTTCTTACCACTTTGGGCACGTGGTTGTCAAATGAGAGATTGCTATCAACTTGGGTCCCCAGGTCCCTAATTACTTCTTCTGTACTTAATGGATTACCACCTATGTGGTAATTTGTGGGCACTTTGTTTTAGCCAAAAAGGATGACTATACACTTTTTTCTGTTTAGCTTGAGGCCATGGCTCTGGCACCAGTTGTCTGTTTCTATGAGGCCCTTTTGGAGAATGCTTGTGTTGGCTGGAGTCTCGATTATAGCGCCCAGTTTGCAGTCATCTGCGAATTTGGTCAGCCACAGTCCTTCTGTGTTGGCCTGTATCTCCAAGAAATATATACCGAACAAGAGAGGTCCCAGGACTGAGCCTTGTGGGATGCCACTTGTAACTGGTTTGGAGTCCGACATGGCTCCAGCAATTCTAACCATGTGGGTTCTGTCCTTGAGCCAGTTTGCAACCCATCTAGTGACATAGGGGTTTATATTTAAGCTGGTGAGCTTATCTATAATGCCCGAGTGAGGTATTGTGTCGAAGGCTTTTGCGAGGTCCAGGTAGGCTGTGTGGACCACCTTCCCTTCATCAATGGCCTTGATGACTGTTTCAAAGAAGTCGACCAGTTTTAAGAGGCAGGATCTGCCCTTAACAAAGCCAAACTGGGTAGGAGCCAGTGTCTGTAGGTCCCCAATATCTTTATTTATGAGGTCCATGATGATCCTTTCCATAGCTTTGCAGACCAAGCTAGTCAGGCTTATGGGGCGATAGTTTGAGGCACCACCTTTGTGGAGAGGGACCACTGTTGCTGTACGCCACTCTTTGGGTACATATCCTGTAGTAAGACTGAGATTGAACAGTAGTTTTATGTTTGGGTTTAGCTCTTCTTGGAATTCATGTAGGATGCAGCCCGGGACACTGTCTGGTCCCATTGATGCTGTGTTTTTTGCTTTGGAGAGGGTGGCTCTTACCTGAGCATCTGAGATGTCAGGGGGGCAGCACTCTGCTGGGATAGATATTTGCCTTTTGGTGGGGAGGGGGGGAGAAGTTTGTGCTGAACCTGTCAGCTAGGGTGTTGGCAATGTCTGTGGGTTTGGTGTATTTTGTTAACAAAATGCAGAGATCAGTAATATTTAATCAAGCAAATAAATGCAGTTCAATTTTGTTAAAATGGCGACAGCCTTCCAACATCTTATTGTGGAACACATTATCTGACTTGTAGTACATTAGAAATAATGTAAAAGTGGAAAAAAGTCTCATGTTGCTTACAAAAGTGTCGAGTTTTGTTTTTTTTTTAAAGCAACTACATTGGTATTACAGAATGTGATTAGATTATATTCAGACCACACTCTGAAAAATTATCAATTACGTGGAATCAAACCATGCACCAGTTATTCTTTTTTCTTTAAGCTCATTGCACTTACACTTTGTGCCATAAAGAAAGTTACCTGACAGGCGTTTTTTGTTCACAGAATACTATCCAGAGTTCTGATGGCTACCCAATGCTGCCAGGCTTGTGTGTGCTACATGATGCAGCCTGAAGTAAATTGTTCACTTTTTTACCTTAAACTATGAAAGCAAATTTTGCACTGCCAAGCAATGCTGAAATGCATAAGGCTTTATCGGAAGCATTCATACAACGTTTTTGTGATATAAGTTGAAGGAATGTGAAATGCTTTGGAGTGTATATCGAACAATGAGCAGAGCTACTACTGCATTACACTGAGACACTTAGCCTTCTAACATCTTCTTCCCACGTCAGTACTATCATGTATGTTTCACAATATCAGGCCTTTAGTTAATGCCATGGGAATAGAAAAGTGCACAGGGAACAGCACAAGTGTGTTCAATGTTCACACAGAACACCCAGTTAACATTGACATCATGTCAAATGGCTTATCTGTCACTTGTACTCAGTACTGATCTTACTTGTGTTTCTCGTGTCAGCATATTCAGACACAAAAATGAGTGCCAAGATTTATGACCTCTCTCAATAAAACGATCTGGGGACTGGTTTCAAACCTTGCATCACCTGTACTGTTTATGCCATAAAGATATATATGTGACAGCTTGAATTTCTTTTTCATAGTGCAGTCCAGACTGGTGAGGAAAGTGCAGCAATTCCAGTCTTAATTGTGCTATTGATGACAGTCCAAATAAAATGTGTCTGTTTTCATCTTAGGCAGTGGACTGCCATTCACTGCTACTGAGTGCTGCCAGTCAATGGAGCTCAATGTCAAACAGCACAAAACAATAAAGGGAAAAAATAATTATGTAACCATACTTCAAATGTATATTTCTAATATTTAATCACCTTTTTATTTTGCAACAGCAACCTGTATGGATTTAAACCCTCCAATAAGGATATTAAGAACAATCATTCAAGAGTATTTCCCATACTTACCACAGACAAAGATGTATATTGGCAGGGAGAAAAGGTGTTTAAATGTACTGATAAGGTGACATTATATCAAGTCACATTGAAAATATAACAGCAGCAATTTATGAAAGTTGTTCTTTCTCATTTGAAAGTAAATGACTGGATGATTATGATATTGCCAACAGTTAGGACACCCATGCATTCACACAATATTAAACAAAGGATGCAAACACTGCAGGTTTATTCCTCTCTTTCTTTATGGTGCCTTATTACCTTATCTATGCTTTCTTTAGTGCAATTGTATCTCTGTTTTATTACATATGTTATCTGTATCTCAGCTTATAGTACTCCATTGAAAATGGACATTTCTTAGTAAGGAGCAGTAAATGTGGCAATTATAATCAGCATCTGAAGGTTAGGAATGTTGCTCTCTTTAATCATTCATATGTACTTTCAGACAGAAAGTCTCTTTTCCTGATACACCCTCAGTAGGTGTGCATCAAGAAAGACAGACTGTCAAACCCTGACTGTTTCTGCAGTCAGACTAATCATAAACATTTACAAGCCATCAACAGGTAGCACTTCTCAATGCTTGTCCTGCAGTCAGACTAATCATAAACATTTACAAGCCATCAACAGGTAGCACTTCTCAATGCTTGTCCTTGCAGTGCTAGGGTAAATGCAATATAATCATGTACCTCCTCTCACCATGTTTACATTCCTACTGTCTAGTGTAGATTGTGGTATTCAGGAATGCTAATGATTTAATACCTAATGTGCATACTGAGTGTTCACAGGGCTAACTTTGCACTATATAAAAATAATTGTATAGCTAATGTCCTTGTATCATAGTAGGGAGACTGGTTGGCTCCAGAGAGTTCAATTTGCTAAATAAACACAACTTCTGGAGAATTATTTCTTTTTACACTGCTTTATTGTCAAGGTATGTGGTTATTTCTTGCATAATATTTTGTATTGTAACATCAAAGGATGAACTGCTGTACCCACTCAAAAACATTTTTTATATTAATGATTTTCTTTTAGCATCTTCTTTTGGCATAGCCCTAGTATATCAGTTATGTCTGCATTTTAATAAGTATACTGCAGAATGCCAGCTGGCATTTTATTTAATTATGTGCACGGTTGTTGCAGATGATTGTATTATAAATTTGTAGTACGGACTAGTATTTTTACATGTGCTAGCACAAAAGAAAGTGTGTTAAGTTTGTGATTTCTAAGTGACTGCCATCCACAGCAGTAAAGATGGCACTTATAATAGTTGTCTTACATTTCTACAGCTACACTGTGATATATTATTGTTAATGCTGTGATGTATTGCATAGTCACACAAACCTATGTTTTCTTCATTACAGAACTGTTATAATGTTATAGATTTGTTGTTGCTATTTTATCTGGAATTTTTTTTTTATTATTGCCGGGGGACTGTCTTGACATGTCGGTAGTCATGGGGATTATTACCTTTTAAAGTGCTGTGTGCATAATGGATGCATACATTGATACATAATTGAGTTCACAGCCATCTTGTCTGTTTATTATTTATCTAATTTGTGTATATGTCTTCTTTTTCTTCTCATACAGGGATATGGCACCTAAGAAGAAATCTGTACTCTGTGAAAATGAGGCCATTATCCAGGCCTTATTACCCCACTGAGCTTTCCTCTTAAGGATATGCAGAGGTGACCAGTCTGCCTAAGAGATGATATGGCAGCAGTGACTGATGACATCAGTGTTGTCAGAGCACATGGTAGAACCTGGATACAACACCAGGCAAGTGATACAATAACCTCTGCCCATGATATGGTGGCTGAAGTTGCCCCGTAACAGGTCGGTATGGGAGGTGGTCATGCTACTGCAGTACCATTAACTTAAACACATTTCCTGTTCACTGTCAGAGATCCAGATAGCTCAGCAGAGGTTTCACATAAAATCCTTGACATTTGTGCTGATGTGTACTACTGGCCCAGAGTGAGTGTCTCAAGCAGACCTTCCAGGTTTGTGAAATGCAGGTGTCATTATTATATTATTATATGTGTTTATCTTAGATGTCTGATTTTATATATATATATATATATATATATATATATATATATATATATATATATATAGATAGAGAGAGAGAGAGAGAGAATTATAAGTGTGAGTCAGATGACACAGGACGAGACATAGAGGAAGGTGTTTGTTGGAGGTAGGAATCTAAATGTTCACTGTATTTTTGTATGAGACCATGCTTAATCTACCTTTTTCCCTTTCCCTTCATCCTGTACAGGGATATCTGGATTGCTGGCTGCCCATCCATCTGTAGATGGTTAGCACATATATGATTATTATTATTGTTGAATATAAGGTAGATTCAGGTTAAATAAGATTAAAGTTTGTGTTGTTTTAGCATCTATTATTATTTAACACACCTTTCATATAAGAGAAATATGTGATCAGTTTTATTCTCTATTTCTCTGTTATGTTTATTGCTTGTTATCATAGGTGATCCTGAGAGTGGCATTGTGGAACTCTTACCACCAGATGTCAGAGTATCTGTACCCTGTGATGATGATGGTGGTGATAAAGTTGTACAGTCTGGGGGTTCAGGTGGTCAGTCTTACACTAAGGTTGTTGGTTCCCATATCCCCTGCCCATATTTAGCATGTAGTCAGTATGTCTACATGTACTCATGTCACAGAGACCTCTGATGCAGGATAGGTTGAAGGTGACACATAGAATCAGGGTAGTGTGGTTACTCTGGTTGCAGAGCTGGTAGCTTAAACCCATAGCCATGATGATGGTGAGATGCCAGACAGGAAAGTTTATAGAGGTGTTCGGATGAGGCCTGCTGTCCAGTCTCCTCTGATGCTGTTGTGTCATTAGGTGCCACCAGACATATATGTAGAGCCATAGTGGAGGGACAGGTACATTCTACCAGGGCCTCAGAAAAGATATTTCAAGCACTATATGTCATGCCTTGGACAGGGTGAATGACACACTGGATGAGGCAGTGTCTGCCATGGAATGTCTGTTGGGGGATGGTGGGCTTCCATGTGACTGGTGGGCCGCTACATCTTCTGGTGATAGGACATGTGACCATGCAAGATCCTACTCTTGTAGTGACACTACTACTACCACCACTGTTCCATCATTGATTGTGATGTCCACACCCAGATGTTTCAGGCCATGAGTTGTGGTGCTGGATATAGACAGATAGCACTCATGTTCAGGTAGCATTGTGACTAATAGCCGGACTATGGAATTAGCAGTGCAACTCCTGGCAGAGGTGGTTCTTTTGGTTGGTGGTGATGATGCTGAACCGACAATTCTATCATGCATGGCTCACACCTGTCTGAGATGCTAGTTCTAGTACACTGCTTGACTGTTTTCATGCAGGCACACATACATTAAAAATAAATTGACTTGCCCATACCACCTCACACACATACAAACAGTACTATAGAGTGGTATACATCTGTTGTTACTGACCTTGAACACTGTATACTCTGATAGATACACACATATATGTGTTTCTTACTCACACACTCATTTATTTGGTGTCAGCCTTGCCCCCCCCCACCTTGTGCAAATGAGGATGATTGTGACCTGCATGTGTCTTTGTGACTTAGGGTTGTATAAATGTTTGATGGACACAGTGGATAGCTAATGCTTCTTACTTACACATTTGCATTCATCAATATGTTTTGCTGAAGTTAAGTGTTTGATTTCTTGTTCCTACTCATTTGTGAATAATTGCTTATATAATTGTTGATCCTCATATTTCAGTTAGTATTGAGAGTAAAGCAGTGGAAGCATTAGGCACTCCATGCTTGCTTTTTAGTATAGTTATGCAAATTAGGGTATAATTGACCTGTTTCATGGTTTATATATGGTGGTCAATTGAAATGCTTGATGCATAGTATTGTTTCTTATACATGCCTATATATTGTAAAAATCTGATATAGGAGACATTACTGACAGAACTGCACACTTGCCCTGCTCAGGGGTGTATCCATATTTCCATATGAAAATAATCGGCTTTATAAATTAATTTTGTCTCGGGGTCCACACTTACCTTGTCAATACTGCAGGGAGCAATTGTGTCCTTGGGTGTTGTCTCTGTCTGGTGGTACCAAAACATGGCCATTACATGGTTAAGTAAGGGTTGTAGAGTTTGACAGGCATTACTTCTCCTGTGTGTGTGGGGGATCTTAGTCTTTGGCCTAGTTAATGATTGTGTGTATGCTGTCCTTTGCATCTTAACCAGAACGAGGGCATACTGCACTTGCATCCATCTGCCAGCACCACCTGCAACTGGTGGTTCTCCCTCAAGCTCCTCATATGTATCTGCTGCTGCCACTGCTGGCCCTACCTGTGGTCCTTAAAGCTGTGGTCTTGCCCCTTGCTGTCCTTGTTGAGGCTAGTTCCTGAGAATTATGTTGTATAACATGTCAAAGACTAAGTATTTTGTCACAGGTGCAGGGGTCATACTGCAGTACATATGGATTTGCACATTAAATGAGATTTGACCATAGACTAGTGCAAATATCACAGAACACGGTTTTGCAGATTGCTTAGCTGATGCACTGTGCTGTAAATGAAGTTTGTAAAGCTACCTGTAGTCTAACATGTACTTCTTTAGAATATCCAAGCCTGAGCAAGACCAACATATGAGAAGCTACTGCAACGTCATTGATAGTAATATTGGGATGCAGCCTAGAAATATTGTATGATGGTTAAAAAGACATGTTCCAACATTTGACCTATAGACTATTGGGGCTTCAGTCTAGAGATATTATAAGATGTTTAAAAAAAAAGATGTTTCAACATTTAACCCTTCGGCCACAAATTCTACCTAGTTATTCAGCAGCAATCTAAGATTCTCCACCATGAAACAACAACTGAAAAAGACGTTCAAGGGGCAATGCATTAGAGCAATGAGGATGACATCTAATTATGGGGATATGTTAGATGAAGTTAGATATATCTCTGACCTATTTAAGGATAGAGGATACGATGTTCAAATGATGAGAGAGGTTACAGAATATGTAACTAGTGAATGGGGAAAGAAATACACCCCTTTATTAGGAGTTAAACATATTGATGAACAAAGAAATAGTAATATAAGTAAAGAAGGAAGAAATAATAAAACATACAATAGAGCTTGTATTTTGGAATATGGTCCACATACAAATCAAATCAAAGAAATTCTCAGTAGAAATTGGTATGTATTGTTGACAGACTAGGAGAAGTCGGACATCTTGGGCCCCAAACTGGCATTTGTTTATAAAATGGGTAGCAATTTGAAAAAACTTTTAGAAAGTGGCCTGGAAGTTAGAAAGTCAGAGGGGATTAAACATACATCAAAATGTGGCGCATGCAATCAGTGCTTTATAGGTGTGACATTAAACAACATCAACAGGACAAAAATTTGTTTTAAAGAGGGTAATTGTAATTCTAAAGTGGTCATATATTTAGCTAAATGTATGGCATGTCCAGCATACTATACTGGAAAAACTGAGAGAAATTTTAGAAAGCGAATATATTCTCACTTATATAGTATTAGAAAAAAAGATCAACATAATGCCCTGTTTAAACACATAGATAGTCAAGGAGACAAGCATAATTTTAAATTTGCCATCCTGGAGAATGTGGTGACAAATCCTAGGGGAGGTAGCAGTAAGAACATATTAGCTTATAAGGAGGTGTGGTGGCAGTTGCTGACTGACGCAGCGACACCAACAGGTCTAAATGAGCATATACCTGTCAAACCCTTATTAGAATTAAGGTATTAATAGTATACACTCTGACATATATTATATATATTTTGTATTGGTTTGAAATTGTTACATATTGTATAATGTCAATGTTGTATATATATTTTTATATATTTTTTTATATTGTAGTGGAGTTGTTTTAGAGTTGTGTGTTTTATATAATAGACATGCGTAGGACATTTTTTAAAAAGGGTATTTCAGCTTTAAGGAGCTGATTAGTTTTTTGGCGCCAATAATGAATATTTAAACATTCTTTACCAGCTGTTTAAATGTTCTGAAGAAGCTCACAATCTGTGAGTGAAAGCGCTTAACGTTTTGTGTATTAAATCTGTTTTATTGTGAACCACAGTTGTAGATAGTGTTTTTTTTCAACCCATGCAAAGGATTTCAGCTGACTGTTGTGGTGTGGAGAAGCGATTCTTGTGGCTTTCTGTATCGCTGAGGTATAAGATTCTCCACCATGAAAACAATACTTCACCAGTCTCAAAACAGAGATATGATACCTGCAATCCAAGATAAAGGCAAACTTGGAGGACTACTCATTGATTTATATTTCACCGATGACTGAGACAAAACAGGTAGAGAAATCAATAAGGCTAGATATGAAACACATTTTCCAGTTTGTTTCAATTAGATCACCTACAATTATTAAAAGTATTGTCGTATTGAGTCATATTTCAAAACTGAATATGCTGTTTCAAACGGCTGACACATATTCGTTATGTGAGTACATAGCAAATGGCGCCACAGTCTGTACTACTTCCATCCATGGAACTGTAAAAGAGTAGGTAAAACATTTAAAAATTATGTGACATATTTGTCTCTCTGTCACAACTCTCATGCATTTGTTTCAAGAATTGATAACAGTTCTCAGCACCCTAACCAGAATCTATTCTCTGTAGGAACAGATATATTACATAACACGTTTTTTGTCTGTATCTAATTTGTTAGTTGACATTCAAAGTAAAGAAAAAAAGAAAACAAAAAAATGACTTCTTTGTGTCATCCTGTCCTCAGGAGTACTCAGTGACTAGGCATCAACATAAATGGACTCACAGCACAAGCTGCAGTAGCCAGAAGTAACAGAAATCATATTATTTGTTATATAAAACTGCCTACTATACAGGATGATGTAATAGCAGGTGTAAAGAAATGTACAGACTAAAAACAGAAACAAGGTAAGCAGTAAGTGTTATCTAAAGAAAAGCAAACTCATCAGATGAGTTTTTTTTTCGTTTAAGTTAATAGTGCTGCCTCAGCTTCTTAACTATTTCTAGGGCAAGAGCCCTACGAGCCCATATATCACAGTATCTGTGGTCAGTAAAGAAGAAAAAGAAAAGTCATAAAGGAAATTAAAGCTGAACGCAGATAAATATAAGACTGCATTCAGGTGAAGAAAAACTATTACAGAAAAGGAAGGTATGCTAAGGAAAGGAGAGAGAGAGACAAGGGAAATAGGCAGATGTGACGAGAAAGTATTAACAATTTTTTAGGTATTCCAGGGAAAAGAAAAAACATGATGTGGAAATAAATGGGTCGAGAAAGAAAGGTAATAAATGTAAACTGTCTGTTGAAAAAGCAAACATTGCTAATGAATTATTTGTGTTTGTATTTACAAAGGTGGATGAAGAATATTAGTTGAATTGAAAGGAAAGTTTGCTTTGGATAGTAATGCTTGGACTGATTGTTATTCTGATAAGGAGAAAGCTGATAAGAAACTTATAGTACCGAGTAATTCATAGGTTCATAGGTTTGTAGGTATATACCATGCTATCAACGACCAGGGACTTTATAAGCCTAGCTGTACAATCCAACCCAAATGTTTTCCTATGTCTGATGACTGTTTATTAGTAGTGGGTATGTTAGTTAGGAAGTTTCTAGATGGTGTGTGTATGAGTGTGCGTGTGTGTGTGTGTGTGTGTGTGTGTGTGTGTGTGTGTGTGGGGGGGGGCAGGGGGTTAGTTTGGAAATTACTGTCTGCCTCTGTCTATCACAGACATGGTGGCCAGATCCAGGGTGAATTTTCAGTTTCCCATCCATTGCTGAAGGTTACATTTCAATAGAGTTAGAGTGGACTCTGCTTCACATGAATAGGGAGCCTGTTTCAGAGCATGAGGATCCTCTGAGGCACATATCAAAATTTAAATCCTTAGATCTAGTGGTTTTGAGGCTGTTCATTTTGCAAATGTGCAAAAAGACCATCAGTGTTGGATATGAGAATGCAGTGTATGCGAAGCAGAGATCACTTGTCAGTAACCTGTAGGTGACATGCTATATAGATAGGTCTTTAAGGCAATCCATATAAGGTGATGTGTTTATATCATGGATTCGCCTGGTAAGGAAACGTTGTGGGTATTCTGTTTGTTGCATATGTCTTGTCAGGTACATGCTGAAGGGGGCATTACACCCAATGATTGGTCGGAATAGGGATGATTAAAGTGGCACTATGACTTCCTTGAACCTGGATGTCATGCCCTTACTTATAAGTTGGGTGATATAGAATGATTTTCTTACTACCTTAGCCACATGTTGGTCGTAGGCCAGATTCCTGTCTACATATATTCCCAGATCCCTGGCTACCAGGTAAATTCTTAGGGGAGTCTTTTTAATACAATAATTATCCTGTTTCGCAATTTTCCCAAAATGCACTTTAATGTATTTCTTGGCATTCAGTATTCATTTGTGACTTTGGCACCAGTCATTTGTCTGTGTTAGCTGTGTTAGACCTTCTTGTAAGATGGCTGTGTCATGGGGAAATTTATGATAACTCCCAGTTTCAAGTCATCTGTGAACTTGGTCAGCTAAAGACAATTGTCATTAGCATTTACCTCAGAGAAGTAGGTGCCAAATATTAGCTGTCCAAGCACAAACTCCTGAGGTACCCCACTGATGAGTGGTCTCTTAATGGAGGTGGTCTCATCAATCCTGACTTCCTGTATCCTGTCTGTGAGCCAGCTAGCAATACAGTGAGTTGTGTATGGATTTATGCCCAATTTGTTGAGGTGTCAACTGTACTCACGTGGAATATTGTATTGAATGCCTTAGCCAGATTCAGGTAGGCAATATGCCCTGCTTTTTCCCCTCATCCATTATTTTGGTGACTTTCTCAAAGACATCCACCAGCTTTAGAAAGCATGACCTTCACTTGACAAAGCCAGACTGGGTTGGGTCCAGTGTTGAAGGCTGCATATGTCTTTGTTTATCATTTCCATAATAATTCATTCCATGGCTTTGCATATTAGACAAGTCAGAATAACAAGTATGTAATTTCTAGTGTTGGTTGGTGGTCCACACTTGTGAAGTAAGATGACCATCACAGTTTTTCCTTCTCATGGAACAAAGCCTGTTTTGAGGCTATAGTTCCAAAGTCTGTTATGTCAGGTTTCAAAACATTTAGAAGGCATCTGGGATATTGCTGGGGCCAATTGAGGCTGTGTTTTTTGGCCTTAGCAAGTGTTACCAGAACCTACTCCCTTTTAATAGTTGTTGAGTTGTTCTAGTAGGTATTTCATTGGAGAAGCAGGGTGATGTGAGGGGTAATGTTTAATGGCCAGTCAAGGCAACAAAACAGAGTCTATGGCCATTTATGTAGATACATTTCTACAGGAATTAATTAGTCAGTGTGTCATATGTAAAGGATTAATTTGAGTTTAGTAAGTTTATTTATGAGTTAAAAGTGAAAAACTGTATGATGTTAGTTATAACAGATGTAGTATCTTTTTATACAGTCATTCCAAATGAGGAAGGGCTAGAAATTGTCAATAAAAAATGTGTACTTCACGTCTTTTTACAGCAGAACAAGTGAGGTTGTGTACTGAGGTTTTAGATATGATTCTGGCTTATAACTTCTTCATGTTCAACAGGGAAATATATAAACAAGAGAATGGATTACAAATGGGGCGGCAATGGTACCCAGTTACACCAATCTCTTTATGACAGGCTGGAAGAAGGAATTTATTTATAAATCAGAATTTCTTAATTACATTGTAGTATGCAAATGTTTTATTGCTGATTTTTTTATTATATGGAAGTGCATTGAGAAAACACTTCTAGATTTTACGGCATACTTGAACAATGTGACTGATTATTTGAGATTTATATAAAAGACAGGGAAATACAGTATTAATTTTTTGGATTTAATGATTTATAAATCTGCCAATAAGTTAAAAATGAGAATTTGTAAGAAAGACACAGAGTAATTGATGTCTTCATTTTTACAGTATACACAATGTGAGTCTAAAAAGAAATATAATAAAAGGGTAATGTTTAAGGTTAAGTACATTAATAGAAGATTCACATTATTTTAATTTACATCATGAATCCATGAAAACTAGATTTTATGAAAGAGGTTATTCTGCAAGAATGGTTAAACGTATAATGGAGTTAGGATAAAAGGGAAAGAGATCAAATAATTATAGGTTTTGATCAAAAAGAAAATAAAAACTAGCAAGATTATGTGGAAAAAGATAAAAAAGAATATTCTCTAGCCTGTGTAGTGGAAAATTCAGAGGATAAAATAGTCTAAAAGGTATTATAGGGGAATCTCCTGTTTTGTACCCAAAAGCAGCAAAATTTAAATGAGCATTTTTACAAGAGAAGTCTGAATAAACAGGGGAAGAATTCAATAAACAAATGCTTAAATGTAGAAATTTAATTTTTGTAAACATATAAGTGAGGGAGATACAATCTGGATAGGAACAGACATGAAATTAGATTATTACAGTAATATAACTGCAATTTGAAGTTTGTTGTTTATATTTCCCTATGGGGACTTTGTTCTGCATTTTGTACAGTTAGAACTGTGACAGAGTTTCACATGAGAATTTATGTACATTTAAGAACTGTTGAAAGTGATGAATTTAAGTAATGGTTTAGTAAAACATGTTAGGCATAAATATATGAATGAAATTAAAAAAGCGTATTTTAAATTTTTAGTTATAGATCATGTTATGCCGATGATGAATTGGACTGGGAAGAGTACTGTTGGCAATAAAGATTAAATGTTTGCAGCTCCTCAGGAATGAATGACAGTGTGACGTCCAGATAATATCGGACAGAACTGCCATCAAATAATGTCCCATCTCCCACTATCCTGGGTCAGTAACTAAGGAGCTTCAATCCTCACCACTTACTCCAATATGAGACTAACTTAAACAGGAGTAATATTCCACAATTCCCCCTAAAAGCACAACAGGAACATGTTCTATAGCCTGCCACTAGACTGTATTCTTCTGTTCACCCCAAATATAGCTCTTTATTACATAATTCAGAGCAATGTGTCCCAGTTTAAGAACTCTGATACACTCACACTTAAATTAAATCTCATACATCCAAACACTTCTGGGAAAACCTGACATAGATTTCCAGCTGTGTCCCTTCCCCAAGATATTATGGTGATGCTGCTAGTAATCAGAGTGTCTTCATCCCCTTTAAAGGGGTGTCCAATTATAAAAATTAGATATTAAATCAAATAGTAGAATATGACCTAAGCAGCTAGGGTATAGGAGTGGTTCAAAAAGTTATCAATGTAAGTATAAGCACTCTCAAATCACTAAAGAAAGCACTGACTGATCAGCCACAATTTAAGTTAATAAAAATATTTAATGTTGTTGTTGTTTGTCTTTCGGCTTTTCCCGGTTAGGGGTCGCCACAGCGGAATTCCGGTCCACTAATGATTGGCAGTAGATTTTTCATGAAAGCCAAGGTGCCAGCTTGACATCCAACCTTCAACAAAGGCACACCCATTTATGCATGTCTTTCGAACGCCCAAATAAAAATATTTAATAATGAGCAAAAATTATTAAAAGTATAAAATGGTAATTTAAAATAAACAATCAGAAGTCAGTAACCAGGAAAATAAAATCAACACTGCAGGATAGAAATCAGGTTCCTATCACATCATCGAACATTTAGATTATTGAACGCCTAAATGTCGACACAAACGTCGAATGCTGAAAACCGCAAATGGACAATTACGCAAATTTTTTCCAAGGGAAAAAAAATTTGCTTGACCATCATCGGGGATTTGCCCTTTTCCCTGATGTAGAGCAATCTTAGAGTTGGTGTATTTAGTGGGGGTGTGAAGCCCCCCCACTTGGTTAGGGTTTTAAAGTTTTTTTTTTTTTGGCCAAGAAAACGTTTTCACTGGGAAAAATTTACATAATTGGCCATTCGCTGTTTTCAGCATTCGACATTTAGGTGTCGACGTTTAGGTGTTCAGCAAACTAAATGTTCAATGGTGTAATATAGCTGCTAGAAATCCAACATTCAGAAACTCTAACTAAGCTTACTGATTAGTTATAATTTTCCTATCTGGCTAAAGAACACTGTCTCTGATCTAAACTAATTACTACATTAGAGCAAAGGTAGGCATACAGTCATTGGTGAGTCTTTTTGGGTATCCACTGCACAGTACATCTTCTGAACAACTCACAACTGGCTGTTATAACTGTAAGTGACAACTGACTTCTGTAACTGACTTCAGTTGTCTTCAGCAGGCTATTTTATAGACTAGCCTAACTGTCATAACAGTTCCAGTTCTAAATTTCATTTCATATTTTGAAAATCAACCAACAGCTGTTTACTAAATGTTCCTTACTGTCTTTTAGCTTTTGACAGTAACACATAGCAACTGTCAACATTCTGATGACATCATCTGCAAATCAGCTTAATCTGACACAGTTTGCCTTTCAAATTTTTCTTCACAAACATGCTTGGTTAGAAATGTAAAAATGCAATGTTTAAGTCTTTAAAATATTCCGCACAAATAGATTATAAATCAATATGTAAGAGCCTATTTACAATATCATAGCTAGTAATACTGGCATATAATACACAGGTTAATCTGAAATTATATACAAAACTTCAGCCAGACATGCTAGCACAAATGAGCGTCTAATTTCTTCGCAGACAGGGAGAAATATAAAATTGTTCTTAAAAAGAAAGGGTTAACACAATAGTGGCAAATAGTCATGTGATTTTTTTAAATGGATATAAGTGTTTTTCATGTGCTACGACTTGGTGTGATGAAGTTCTATGTATGGAATGAACATGCATACCAGTTGTTATTTTATTGTTTTTTTTATTGTGATTAAAAGCCAAATTATGTTGAAGTTTTAAACCGTTCATGTATTAATTGCAGTAGTTTTACATTTTTATTAGGTTTGGAAGTTCATGGGTGGCCTTTTAAGTGATGTCTGTATGTTTGTCAATTTGTCATTGCATAAAAAGGCTCTAAAGTGGCGGACAAAGTTTTAGTCAATATTTGGAAGCCTAGGGGAGAAAGGTGCAGACCATTCTTTGCAAAGCAACATTGTTTGTTAAATATGTCCTCTTATGCTGAAAAATATTGAATCTCCCTTAAGACACCAGAAAATGAGACAATTATTGAAGTTAATCATCTTTTGTTCATACTGTGGCATCATCCTTGATGAAAGTAGAATGTTGCTCAACACAGGGCACATACCTTGCCTGAAACACATATTCAGAGATATCAACAATGTCCCTCTTCATATAGTCCAGGGATATATATATATCCCGTCATTAACTCTCACATGGTCTATGATAGAGTCATACTAGTACCTGTAGCACAGTAACCTGAGTGCATGCATAACTTGGGAAATCCTAGCTCCAGATAAACATATAACCTTTATCTTCTCCTTGTTCCATCTGGTGAGTGGGGCATCTGCGTGTCATACAACGGAGTCCTTTAAGACAAAAGTACTGGTAGTGTGTTGGCTTGCATTATAGGCTTTGCTCTTGTGGCTATGCTGGGTGTAGGCATGTGTGTGGCATTTGGTGTTGCTTTTGATGAGTACATTAGGGATTACTGAGAATACAGGTTGATGTTTACAGGCTTATGAGGCCTTTGAGATTTGGGAAGATTACTTTTTAGTGCATCAGCATAGGTATATCTATGTGGTAGACACTGTGCAGTTAATGTAATGTGTGTGTTATTGGCGACCTTGTTTGTATGTGAGATATTTGCCTCCAGTGAAAATGAATATCTGCATCTCTTGCATACTGTGTTTGTTTCTTTAAAGATTTAGTAGTTGGCTAGGAACATGAGATAATTGCTACATTGTCACAGGGCACCCATGATCTACCAAGCTGACTACAGAAATACTTGGAAATTGCATATCCATGTTGTCTGGACTTGTATTTGGATGGGCTACTTTAGGTCATGGATTGGGTTATACAGAAGTCCCCTTGGGTGATCTCTGTCAGAGTGTGGCTATGAAAAACAATGGGTAGTAAAGTGCTTAAATAGGTTACACAACAGACAATAGTAATGACAGATGGGAGGGAGGAACTTTGGAACTCAAATTACCATAAGGGGTAATAGTTGGAATCACAGCCAGAGAAGGCTGGTAGGGTCGGGGAAGAAATCAAACCAGAGCTCTAGTCTTATGGTTAGAATTTCATGAACTTGTTGCTTACTGTCTTGGTGGAAGGTGGGGCAGTCTCAAAGAACAGGAGGGGAACAGCAACAAGATAAATAGAAAGGCATTGAGATGAAATTTTAAACAGATGTGTACAGCTATAAAAAGTACTGACGCACAAATACATGATCAACACACATCAAACACAACCCACACCTACACAACACACCCCCACATATGCAGAGGTACTTAACAAAATCATACCCAAACAAAAGAGACCTCCAAGGCATAAACACATGTGAACTCCACTGCCCACCACATCACACATAGTCCACACACCTGTGTTTCACAGCCACTAAGACCTAAACATAAGCCCAAAATATTAGTCATAGGAGACTCCATTGTGAGATACACAGATCTGCGCCTCACCAGGCTGGTTAAGGAGAAAGTCATGGTTAGTAGTTTGTTGGGTGCAGAATCTGCCATATCACCAATGCACTCAAGTATGTCAACAAGTACTGTTATGACTCTGTCATAGTCCATGTTTGAGTGAATGACTTGAGACGTACCTCCCTGGACTATATTAAGAGAGACATGATAGAGCTCCCTGAATATGTGTCCCAGGCAGGTATGTTCCTAGCCTTAAACAGCATTCTACCCTCACCCAGAATGATGCTCCAATACAAAAAGAAAATTATTGACTTTAACAATTGGCTTAGTTTCCAGTGTCATTCCAAGGGGATCCAGTACCTGACAGCCCAGGATGACATGACTGACAAACCACAATGTTTTGAAAGAAATGGCCTGCATCTGTCTCCCTTTGGGCTTTAGGCTCCTGGCAAAAGCTCTTGCCTCCTCCATAGTGCCTTTTTAGGCAATGCCATGAGGTCAAAACTATCAACATGACAATTTCATCAAATTGTAAATTAAATGTCATGCTGAAAACACTAGGAGTCTAAGCATAAAACTGCACTCATTGTAAGCATTCTTAACCAAGGAAAAAGCTAACATTTGTGCAGTCACAGAAACCTGGTTCAAAGCTGCGGATTGCACCCCAGCCATACCAGGTTACTCATTATCTCATTCATTCAGACCCCAAACTGTGGACAGCAAAACAAAAGCAGGTGGAATTGCAATATATATAAAAGACATGCACACCTCTAGGCTGGTCAAACAGTATGATCCACAGGAAAAACTCCAGGTGCAGTAAACAACTGACAAGACCCCTATTCAAATCACAGCTAGCTACAGGCCTCCAACTCTGACTCAAGATTCCCACTCCACCTATCTGGACCTCTTCGAATTTATCAAGAGTCAAACCTGGGTGACTTTATCTATCCAACCATAGATTGGAAGAAATACTCATGCCAAAACACAAATGCCCAGAGATGCCTTGATTTTGTCAATACAAATGCCTTGGACCAGTTGGATGACATCCTCACAAAAGGTGAAAATATGATGGACTTTGTATTAACCAACATGATTACTACTGCAGCATCCCTACAGTGTCATCATCCCTGGTAAGATCTGATGACAAAGCATTCACTTTCAAAGTCACCATCTCCCCCGATCCCCCCCCCCCCCCAGCTAGGGTCAAACAAAAAAACTTCTCCAAAGAGGATTACAACCTCATGAGGAAAGGTATAAACAGCTTCACAGCCCACTCCTCTCCACAGGAACTGGCACGTATGTCCAAGCCTACACTAAAGTACTATATGAGCAGTTATATAGCTGCATGGAATTAGGAATACCAGACAGGATGAAATCCTCCTCCTCAAGTAAGAGTAAACATGTCTGGTGGACATTTACAATAAATAAACTCTATAATAAATGGAAAAAATTGCTATCCAGGACCAAGAAGGAGCAGGTGCCTAATTGGAAGTAATTTCTCCTTAGCCTGAATAAGCAAATAACAGCACTAGTGAAATCCTCCGAGGCAAACTTTGAGACCAAGCTGGCCACATCTACTAAAGACGATCATAAGGCCTTCTTCACATATGTCTGCAAACTCAAGGGAAGCACTCAGATCTGCTCAGAACTGGTGGTCAAAGACACCACAAACACAAATGCTGTAGATATAACCAACCTGCTGGCAGACAAGTTTAATAAAAACCTCACTCATCTGTCTCCCCCCATCAGTAAAAGAGGAAACCCCCAATATCTGCCCCCCTTGCCTTATCTCTAAGGAGCAAGTCATCACTGCCCTCTCTAAGGCAAAATTCAGCCTCCATGGGACCAGATAACATCCCAGGTTGCATCCTACATGAACTCAGGCAGGAACTTGCAGCACCATTAAGCACTCTAGTCAACCAAAGCCTGAGTACCGGCTTCATCCTAGCCAAGTGGAGGACAGCTACTGTCATCCCTTTGCACAAAGGCGGAGGGTCCACCAGTCCAGGAAATTATAGACCCATGAGCCTAACTCGCCTGATTTGCAAGGTCATGGAGTGGATTATTATGGACCTCATTAACAAGGACATTGGCAACTGCCAGACACTTGATCCCACACAGTTTAGTTTTGCCAAGGGGAGGTTATGCCTGTTAAATTTGGTCGATTTCTTTGAGACAGTCACCAAGGTCATAGATGAGGGCAAGACAGTGAACACCACCTACCTTGACCTGACCAAAGCCTTTGATACTATTCCCCACTCGGGCATAATAGATACACTCTCGCTCCACTAGGCATCAATCCATATGTTAACAGATGGCTAGCAAACTGCCTCACTTATAGAACATACCTAGCCAATATAGGGGAAACCACCTCAAGTAGTAGACCCGTAACAAGTGGTGTACCCCAGGGATCAGTCTTGGGGCCTCTGCTGTTTTGGATATACTTCTCAGAGGTGCAGGCCAAATCAAGTGGCCTATGGCTGACCAAATCTGAAAATGAATGCAAGCTGGGTGCTGTCATCAATTCCCCTAGTGATGTGTCCATCCTCCAAGAAGGTCTCACCCAAACAAATGACTTTTGCCAGAAACATGGCCTTAAACTGAATGCCAAAAATTCATCATCATCCCATTTGGGGAGAGTGATGTCCCCACAAATTATCACAATGATAAAAAGGTCCTAAGCAAGTAATCAGTCATGAGGGACTTGGCACCCAGGTTGATAGCAAACTGACTTTTGAACACCATATTGCCACCCTTGTATGGAAAGCTTTCTACACGGCTCACCTGATTAGTAAGGGTATCTTATCTGGGGACAAGGTGGTCATAAAATACCTGTATTCTTCCTTTATAAAGCCCATTACTGAATACACTGCCCATTTTGGCATGTACCTCACAAAGCACATGCAGCAGCTGGAGAGACCACAGAGGTTCCTCACCTGGAGAATCAGGGCCTCAAACATCTACCCTACACAGTTAGGTTAAAATACCTGTCCCTCTACTCAGTCTCCTACAGACTCCTCAGAGGTGACCTCTGTCTGGCATACAAAGCAATCTCAGACCCTGCCCTGATGGGAATACTGCACATCCGCAAGTCAGCTCCACTCAAGTAACCCACATACATGCATGACATCAACCTGGTCTGTGACATCAATAGGACTTGGCGGGACAGATTTCTGTCCCAGAGACTCCCCCTTTTGTGGTATATACTCCTCTACGTCAAGCAGAGTACCTCTTCAACCCTTTTAAGGCACAACCTGGATAACTGGATAGGGAACAGAAAATACACCCCTGGGATTCCACCTGTGACCCTGCTGGACAGTGGCATAGGGTGCTGACTTGTTGGAACATGGACTAAATTCTTGGCTAGGCTTGTAAAGACCTCAAGGCCAATAGCATAGTAACTTCCTATGATCATGGACCAAAATTCACAATACTGCCAATACTGCAATCTCACCTTAAACTAAGGCACCAGACTAGGCAGAATGTTGCCAGTAATGCTGTAATAAATTACTAAATTAGGCTGAAATCTGGAAGTAAAGCTCAGTCCTGCAACAACTGTAAAAAATGCTACAAGACTGATTGAAGCCTCAGACTGGGTTCAAAACACAAAAATGCAACAACAACAACAAAAAAATATGTTTTATGCTTATGGAAATAGAAGATTAGTATAATGTGTAAACAATGCTAAAAACTTGCAATAAGCAGATATTTTACACAACTGTAAATTAAGCTACAAGACTAAGGTCCTAAACCCAACTAAAAATGCAGACACATATTGTTTTAGCTAAAACACAGAGAAAAGCAGAGAAGTACAAAAAAAGTATTGCCACAAATGCCACTATATGTGCAATTTAAACTATTTAAGCAGAGTTTAAATAAAAAAACATTTTCCATACTTTTTGATGAAAAGCTTGTATGTACCTCTCAGAGTCTTGAATAAAAGATGCTGGATGGATGTAGTACTGTGCTTAATATAGCAGACTTGATAGAGTGGGACTCAATCAAATAAAGCCAATACTGGACCTCAAATTCAGAAGAACAGGAGTCAGATGTCTTTCCCAACAAAATTCTTAAGTAGAATTAAATTAATAAACAATTACAGAATAGCAAAGGTGCCACTTTTGTATACCATAGTTTAAGCATGAGGAGTTCGAGACCCAACAGTTTAATTAATTTTCAGGAATAACTTTTGGAAGAGATAATGAACAGGAGAACAAAGCATTTTGGTTGAAAATAAATTCAAACAAATTAATCATAAGAATGGCTAATGTACTCCAAACTGAAAAACTGCAACACAAAACCACCAGACTGATGTCAAAATAATTCAGCACAACAGGTACTTAAGTGCTTTTGTTCTTTTACTCTCAGAACTTCATCAGAAAAAATCTACATGTCATTTACATCAATTTAAACTTATTAAAAAACAGCATCATTATTTAGTCAACCAATCAAAACATTCAGATAATACAACCTGTTTAACCCTAGAATATCCACTCAACAGTTAAAATCAAGTGTAAAACATTTAGTTGTCATGTTGGTGAACATATTAGGATCAATATCATATTATCGCAAAGTGAAAATTTTGAATGGCACAACAGCGAAGGTCATTTTTGGGATCGCAGTACAGTGAAGATTTGGATATTTGCCCTTTCCTCACTGTAGTGCAATCTAAGAGTTGGAATATATATTTAGTGGGGGGTATGGGGTCACAGACCCCCACAATATCAAATTTGAGTTTTGGCATTTTCTTTCTTGTGAGCATTTGATATTTTCAATTTGCGATGTTATGATATAGACGCAACATACTAGAGCAATTAACAACAAAGATACCAGCAATGCTCTTGCTAGACATACTTTGAAATGTTCTTTATTTCAAAACTTTTATTTTTTGTAATTCAGAAAGTTGGATTCAAGTTTATTTGCTGATCAATTTAACAGTTCTTAAGTTCTTTGAGCTCAAGTACCAGTTTTATTTTACATGCTGATGTTAGTCCAGGGTTAAATGAAACTACTTCAGTAAAAAG
The DNA here is from genome assembly GCF_019279795.1 of Protopterus annectens. Taxonomy (NCBI): domain Eukaryota; kingdom Metazoa; phylum Chordata; order Ceratodontiformes; family Protopteridae; genus Protopterus; species Protopterus annectens. The sequence goes on from NC_056735.1 coordinate 1,577,496,286, forward strand.
CCTGTTAAAATATAAATGTATTTAAAATTTTCTGATTTAGATATGTTATTTAAAGTTTGTAGTATATTATATAAGTTTTCCATTTGATTTTAAGTGTTGATTTGACATTTTAAGGTTAAACAGATTGTAATTATATGAATTTTTTTGACTGGTTGACTAATTGATGTTATTTTTTAATGTTTAAATTGATGTAAATTACATGTACATTTTTTTTATGAAGTTTTAAGAGTAAAAGAACAAAAGTGCTTAACTACTTGTTGTGTTTAATTATTTTGGCTTCAGTCTGGTGGTTTTGGGTTGCAGTTTTTCAGTTTGAAAATAAATACATGAATGATTGTCATCCCAGGTTTATGAGAAAGACATGTTTTCAGACTAACCAGCCTTCGTTTTATTATTGAGTGTTTGCTCTGGTAGAAAATGGAACTGTAAGCCTGGTGAGAAGTGAGTTAAAATAGGTAATGCAAAGTGCAGTAGTAAGGTGAGGGGGGGAACTGTCTAATGTACAAATGGTAATTAATATGGCACTGGTACCTGCACTCAAGAATAAGGTGTGTGTGACACATACATTGAGAAACAATGGAGTGTGTTGAAATTTAGAATACCAAAATAGGCATGCCCTGTAAATCAGAACTGTGACTGCAAATGTAAAGGAATATATGTATACTAAGACCAATGTTTCTAACAAAAGGTATCAAACACTATCACTTTAAAAACACAGGTACAGATTTCAGAAAATAAAGCTAATAATGCCATGTTTACCAGACCCAAAACAAGCAACTTAACAAAGCAATGTTACACTTCACAAGCAACTAAGCAATGTAACTGTGATTTCCCATCAACAGGATCACAGAGGCGTGAGAAACTAATACAGAAGACTTTCCTTAAAACCTCTTTGTTTTTTTTGTTTTTTTTGCTTAGTCTATGAGTGCCTGTCATGTTTATCTTCATCCTCCATTATTATTTTTCCCTTTTTGTCTTTTTCCTTATTTGAGTCAAGATGTTGACATTCTGAGATCTTTTTGCATCTACAAATAATCTCATTGTAATGCCCTGTCTGGCAGAGCTTATGTCACATATTAATCTGATGTTTTAATGAAAGAAGCTACTGCACTCATTCTTATTCAGTTTCACACGTCCTTCTTTGGTTAGAGGTTTTTGTCAAACTGTTAAAGTTGTCATGTCTGATCCTGGTTTTCTCCCCAGACAGATGCTGATCATCATAAGCAGGTAAGGAGTGCATATCTCCATGTGATTTCCTGGTCACGGTGAAGTCCAAGCCAAATTAACAAACCCTGCACCATTTCTCCTAATGAAAGGATATGGCAATTATTAGAAAAAAGTAGAAGAAATAGTACATTATAATGAAAACAAACAATACAATGAATAGTGTAGATAAAAGTGAAATGCCACAGTAGTAAAATCATTCCTGTGCCAACCATCTCTATGAATGCTCTAGGCAATTAATCAAACACAGGCCTATCTGAAGTATAATCAGTGCCAGAAACTCTACAAAAGGAATTTGCAACTGATAACTTTTTACTATTAACTGTAACTTTGGCCACTGTTATTAATTGGCAGGCAAATTTGCCTCCTTGAATCCTGGTCATGCGTCTTGGGGCTGTACAACTTTCTCTAGCATTCTCACATGATGTCTACTGACTATGCAAAATAGTGCTTTCCAAAGCAAGTCGGGAAATAATTTCTTAACGTCCAGCATATTGCTTGCATTATTTCTTAAAATTGTTTCATTACCACTGTTTTGCTTTTATCCATCCATTTTATTATTGCATTTGTCTTTATTTAAAATTACCTAAATTTACTATCTGTTATTTTTTGTTGAAAATCTTAACCAGTATCTATCATCTATCTATCTATCTATCTATCTATCTATCTATCTATCTATCTATCTATCTATCTATCTATCTATCTATCTATTTATCTATCTATCCATATATATATTCACATGTAGGTGCAATCCTAACAGAAAATATACTAAGTGTTTTACCAGAGGTTAAGGTTTCTCCCCAACCTCCTCACCTTGCCTTCTGCTTCTCTCCGTTTGTCCCTCTTTATGCTCATTGTACAGTCTCTCTAATCATGTTTGTTCTTTTCATTCACTACTTCCCTCCATTATCCCCTTATCTCTGGCTGTATATAGCTTCTTTTTAGCGTCACAAGATTCCCTGAATCTATGTTTTTCTATAATACTACAGCTCACCATTCCAATTTGGTTATCAGTAATTACACTTGCATTTAATTTTAGTTCTGAGGCCCCTTCTTGTGACTACTATAAATCTGTTGTGCATTTTTTGGTGTGTGATGTTCTATATTTTCTTCCAAATTCCGAGTGCAATGCTTTTAATCTCCCAATCGTACTCTTTTATTTTTATGTTTTTATTTTGTCTTTGTTTACCCGGAGAGTCCAGCTGAGTTTAGCATTAACCCATGTTCAGCAGAGGGTAATGGAGAAAAAATCCATATATTGTACAATCATTAAAATAATCATAAAAGTTCACACATATATTTAAAACATATATACAGTTTGAGATAATTCATAAAAGAGATTAAGCAAAAGCAAGTCAGACATTTTATACAATACAAGAATCTACACTGAACATATGCATCGTATAGATATAAGAAGAAAATAGTTATACAAAGAAACAGTTTATGAGCAGTAATGGGGTTTATTTATGGGAGTACATTGGTTCTTGATGTAGCGAAGTCAATTTTTTGTGAAAAAATACATCTAAGAGGAGAGGAAAATTACATTAGGAAGATAATGAAAGTAAGAAGGATATGCTTGAGTGAGAGGAGGAGGAAATTATTGTAATGAAAAATCAGAAGTGAAGAAAGGAGTATAGTCAGAAATGTTCCAGAGATAAGAAGAAATTAAATAAATTGATACTATAACAGTCAGCCTGGTAAGATGTAGGAGCCGATCCTTTTTTTTATTCTCAGTTGACATTTTAACGGTTTTTGAAGAAATTTCCATCTCAGCCTGTTTTTAGTATTAGAGAGCTAGAAATACACATTTTTGAAATTTTGTTGACGTTTGTGGAGTCCCATACAGACTTGTAAGGTCTGTCATTTGATCTTTGTGTCTTTAAGGGGAATAGAGCTTTATGATGTTTTTATGGTTGGACAGTTGTCTGGCTCATGCAAGATTTTGTATACAGTAGCAAGTTGCACTAAAGATAGGTTCATAGGTTCAAAGCTGTGTACTAGGCTAATGGCACTGTCGCCTTTACAAGCCTAGCCCATAGTAGTGCTCTGGCATCATGCCGCCTGACATTAATTCCCAGTTCCTCTATCAAGTAGAGCCACTGGAGTGATTTCCAGGGTGAACTTTCTACTTCTTCTCCACTTATCAAGATTTCTCTTGAATAGGGCTAGTGAGTTGCATTGCTTGACATGTATGGGAAGTCTATTCCATACCATGGGCAGTCTCTGGGTTATGAACCTGTCCCACCAGCACATTCTGTTGATTGTGGTAATGAAGTTGATGTCTCTGGATCGTATGGTGTGGTGGGATTGGGGTTTCTTTAGTTTTCGCATTTCTAACAAAGCTGGGTCGTAGTTCTAGACAATTAAGATCCCCGAGTGCTAGACAGCTGTGTAACTAATTGTGATGCTTTGTGGTAAACCTGGTAATTTTGTTATAACATTGTTCTATTTTTGCCAGCAATGTGGCTTGCAGGTTACTAAGAAGGGTTAAGCATACAGTAGATAAGGTAGTAATTAAGCAGATGCTGTGTGTTTTCTGGTATCATCAATGAGGAATAGTTATGCTCTGTATGAAGGCCCTAGTTTCTGGGGTGTTTTCTTTGTGGCTTGGTTAATCTATTGATCAAACTTCAGGTAGTTGTCATTGATGACACCTAATAATTTAGCTTACTGAAATTGTTTGATCTTAGTGTTATTTGCAGAGATGAAGGTAAAAGATGTATTTTGTTTTGAGATGAGCTTGGAAGTAAATAATATTATTTTTTCTGTATTGGGATTTAGTAGAAGTTGGCATTTGTTTAGCCAAGATTCAATAGAGAATAATGTGTGCTAGGTCACATGTGGAAGTTTTGTAAGTGCTTTTTCCTTAAGTCGATCATGGTAAAATTGCAAGCATATTCCACTACAGTGGCTTGTGCACTGGCAGTATGAAGATCAAATTTTAAAGAGGATAAAGAACAGGCAACCTAATACAGAACCTTGTGAGAGTCCTATTTTTATTGGGAGGAAAGACTAGATGTGATGCTTCTATTTAATTGCCTGTACCCCTTTTGATAGGTAACTATAGAACCAATGTAGAGTGGTATTGGCTAGAGCTATATATGAGAGCTGGAGTAAAAGTTTTTCAAAGGACACTGTATCAAAAGCTTTAGATAAGTGAATAAAAAGTGTAAAGATTATATTACCTTCATGTGTGATTGCAATAGAGGTGAAATTAAGCAGAATAGTAATGGTGCTGTGGTGAGGTCCAAAGCTGTAGTGCATTAGGGGGAGTAGTTAATTTTATGATAAGAAGCTGAGCTTGTATGCATTTGTCTAGTATATATGGAAGATAGAATGGCTATTTATCTATAATTAGATAATTCTGTTGAGGTGCTTCCTTTGTGCAGGGTTAGTATAAAACATTTTCTATATAGATGGGATCACATTTTCAGACAGGGACAAATTTATCAGAAAGGAGATGGGATGACATCAGCTGCTATTTTAAGGTACTCACTTGAGAGGGTGTCAAGTACAGGTATGGTAGATTTTAGTTTTAGAAGAATTTTTAAAGTTGCAGTAGGGACGGGTTGGAAAGAAGTGGTTAGGCAAATTTGGGCATTGTGGCAGAGGTTTGATTTCTCCTACTGTGTTTTGATTATAGATTTGACTATTTCAGTGGAATGGTTATTAAATTTGTTGGCTATGCGACTGTTTTGTGTGTGCAAGTTTAGGGTAATCTGTGTGGCTTGCTGTGGTTGCAATAAGTTAAAAGTTTTTTTGGAATATTTTTGAATTATTGAAGTCTGAGTTTTGGAGTGTAGAGTAGTAGTTTTTCTTGTCTTTTTTTAATTATGTGTTTAATTTGGTTTCTCAGATGTCTAATATTTTGGAAGGTGGCAGTTGTTTTGTTTTTTGTCTAATGCATTCAAGCCTTTTTAGCTGCCTCATTGTTTGCAGAATTTCTGTTGCCATTCAAGCTTTGTCTCCGTCTCATTTTATGCTGAATTTCTGTTGTGAACCATGGGGATGGGTTGGTTTGGACGTGACTCTCGTTGCTCTTGTGGGAGTTAATGAGTCAAGTATACTTATGAAAGTATTGATTAATTCTGTTACAGCATCATCTATTGGAATAGCCTTAAAAGAATCCCAGTTATGTACTTTTATAGTATTAATAAATGTCTGTTAGTTGAAAGAAGTTTGTTTTCTTATCTGTCTAAAGTGGTGCGATTTAGAGTTAGTCTTTGAAGTTCTGACAGCATAAATTGGTTCATGGTCACTAAGGCTGTCAGATAAGGTGTCTAGAGTCAGAGATAAGGTCTGGGGAAGATGCAAGATTTTAGTCTAGGGTAGATTGTCTGCATGTAACTTTATTGTATCTAGATATCATTGCTGGAGCCTTCCTGTGTCCTGGCAGAGTGCTCTTCAAACTATCCGGAGATATACAGAGCTGCGTATATTTTTCTGGCACTTCAGAGTTGTGTACTGGTAATTGTTGTTTGACTAATTTTATATCATTGCTGGCTGACTTGTGCACTGTTATTTTTACTTCACTGTATAGTTTTTCAGATCTCTGCTGAAGGTGTTGCTTTTCCCATATCCACCCTCCCTATTCCCGTGTTGTTGTTTAAATTTGGAGGCTTTTGCAGTTGCCCACCCCCACTGTAGATTTGATCTGGGAAACTTGCCCCAGTCCCATCTCTTTACTTCATTCTACCTAATAGAATCCTTCTGCACTTGTTTTAAGTCATTTTTAATTTAATTGCATTTTTTAAACTGTTTGTTCTAACATTACTACATATTGAAGTGTGCTAGCTTGAACTGCATTTGAATTGTTTTGACAGCTGTTTTAGCTACATTTCTGTATATATATATATATATATATATATATATATATATATATATATATATGTGTATAAATAAATACATATATATATATATATATATATATATATATATATATATATATAAAACAATACCTTTCCTGTAATAGTCCAGATTCAGATTTGCTGTATCCAGGACTGTATGTAAGCTTCTGAGCCCCTCCAAGCTTTATGTGTTGGAGGGAAGCCTTCTAGCTTATCAGTAGGAGTGGTAAGCACTAGGTAACCTATTTACCACATAAGGAGTGGTTCTGGCCCAGAAATTGTAGTTATTGGCTGTTTGGGCGTTTTTTCCATCTCTCTCAACTTTCTGATTTAAAAGCTTGTATTTGTACTTGCTTCCACCCTGTCTTGTAACTAGTTTGGTCCAGATACAGATTCTTAGTTTTAGCACTTGAATGTGCTTATTCGTGATCAGCACTTGTTAAGAACTTGTAAGCACTAAATAACCTACTAATTCCTACAGCACTCACCCTTCCTCATTATCTAGAGGAAAACAGTTTGGTACTTACTTTCCTCACTTGCTTAGAGAAAAACAGCTTGTGTACTCACTTTCATCACTTAACTAGAGGAAAATATCTTTTTATTCAGGCATGCCCAAGGGTCAGCTCCCAGTGTTCTCTCCTGTCTATCTGATTAATCTGGGCATCTTGGGGCAATGTAGAAATTGCCTCATGTACACAGACAACCCTCTCCTCCTACCACCCAACACTACAACCTGTGAGAGATGCACTTATCTAGCCAAACTGGAGGTAAAGCTCTCTCCAATCAAGACTGAACTTGACAGTCATGAGGAGAAGGTAAACACTTGCACCACACCACACTCATCACATAGTCTCACTAAATCTACACCACCAAAATCCACACATAGAAACACAAAAACATTCACAGAGGCTCTCAGTAATAATCTGCTCAAGCAACAGAGACCTCCAAAGCAGAAATGCAAGCAACCTGCACCCCCAACACAACCCAAATGACACATAACCCACAGATTCAGTGTTCCACTCAACCACAGCCAATAAGGCAAAACAATGTACCCAACACACTAGTCATAGGTGACTCTATAGTCAGGCACACTGATGTCCCACTCACCAGGCTAAACAAGGAAAAGGTTACTGTCAGCTGCCTGTCGGGTGCCAGGATCCGCCACATAACCCATGCACTCAGGTCACTCCACATCAAGTACAAATATGACTCTGTCATTGTCCATGTTGGTGTGAATGACCTGAGATGTACCTCCGTGGACTACATGAAAAGAGACAAGAAAGAGCTGTCTGATCATGTAGCCCAGGCAGGTATGACCCGAGCCCTGAGTAGCATTCTGCCATCATCCAGAATGATACTGCAGTACAAGGACAAAATGACTGACTTCACCAATTGGATAAGCTTCTGGTGCCATTCTAAAGGGATCCAGTATCTGTCTGCCTGGGATGACATGGTTGACAGACCATGATGCTTTGCCAGAGATGGCCTGCACCTGTCACCCCTGGGATTCCGGATACTGGCTAAGGTTCTTGCCGCCCCTATAGTGCCTTTTTAACAGAAACAGGCAAGCAAAAACTGATGGTGATGCTACTCAATGCTAGAAGTCTAAATCTCAAAATGCACTCACTCGAGGCACTCCTTAAAATGGAGAACATTGATATCTGTGCAGGGACTGAGACCTGGTTTAAGGCTCCAGAGAGCACCCCTGCACTACCAGGCTATAACTCATACCACACATTTTGGCCAAGTAACCTGGACCGGAACACCAAAGGCAGAGGTGTGTCCATATTCATTAAGGATATCCACACCTGCAGGTTAGTTGCTCAGCATAATGCAGCCAAGGTTATCCAAGTGCAACTAACTCTGGGCAAAACTGTAATCCAAATTGTAGCTTGCTACAGATCACACACCATGCCCCAGGATTCCCATTCCTCTTTTCTTGATGTACTGGAAAATATTAGGGTTCAATTAAACACCCTAATAATGGGCGATTTCAACTACCCCACCATTAATTGAGAAAACGACTCATGTACCAACTCCTTTGCTCAACGCTTTCTGGAATTCATAAACTCCAATGCCCTGGATCAACTTATCCACACCCCCACCAGGGGCAACAATATCCTAGATCTAGTCATTACCAGCATGAGTGACTGGTGTTCTACACCTGAAGTCAACGCCTCATTGGTCCGATCCGACCATAAGCCAATTACCCTAGATATGCACATCCTGACACCACCCCCCATTAAGGAAACCATGGTAAAAAATTTCGCCAAAGCCAACTTCATGCTTCTTAAGACAGAAGTGGTGAACTTCATGACAACCATGCAGATAGACAATACAGTTACGACTACTAAATCCTACACAATTGCACTTTATAAGCACTTACATGAGTGCATGGATTGTGCTATCCCAAACAGAACCAAGATGCTATCCTCCAAAAAAAGGAAGCCAAACTGGTGGTCCCCTGCCATAAACAAACTGTAAAACAGAAGGAAGAAAATGTTGCAAAAGAGAGTAAAATCTCATGAGTGGAGGAGCTCCCTAGTCAGCCTCAGTAAGAAGCTGCAATCCCTGATAAAATCCTCCAAAGCTAGTTACAAAAACAAAATCACCACTGATTCTAAAGACAACCACAAAGCATTCTATAGCTATGTCAAGAATCTCAATAGCAACACTCAGATCTGCTCTGAGTTACAACACAATGGCACTAAATATACAGACCCAACTGATATTGCTAACATCCTGGCAGATAGGTTCATTGCTATTATACCATGATCCCCCCAAAACGTGCACGATGATTGGCCAGCGTGCCCATTGTAAATCGAGTTATACTAATGGAAAAAGGTCCGGTCGCCCGGACTTTTTTCCATTAGTATAACTCGTTTTTTTAAAACACTGCCTCACTATGTTAAATGGGTTTAACATAGCGAGACAGCTTTAAAATAATCAACGGAGATCTCCATTGCTTATTTTAAAGCTGTCTCATATGTTAAACCCATTTAACATAGCTTAGGCAGTTTTAAAAAATGGAGAAAGCAAGATCTCCGTTGCTTTTTAGTTTCGCTATGTTAAATGAGTTTAACATAGCGAGACAGTTAAAATAAGCAACGGAGATGTCCGTTGCTTATTTTAAAACTGTCTCGCTATGTTAAACTCATTTAACATAGCGAAACACTAAAAAGCAACGGAGATCTTGCTTTCTCCGTTGCTTTTGCCAACTCTGATGTACTGCACAGGCGCAGTACATCAGAACTGCCGCGATGCCAGACATCTGCGGAAGGGCAGTAAACAGGCATTATACTATGCCATTATTTAAGAAAAGTAATAGTTTCTTTTCTTAAATAATGTCATGGTATAATAGCAATAACCCACTTCTGGGTGTGGGTAATGCTAAATTTACCCACGGTTGGCTTTGTTTGGTCCCGAGGGCGACCCACACCAACCGTGGGTAAATTTAGCATTACCCACACCCAGGCGTGGGTTATTGCTATAACATTACCCCCCCTCTCACCCATGAAAGATCCCATCTCTATACCGGAAGAATGCAAAGTTCCTGTAATCACGGCTGCACAGGTAAAAACCACATTCTCCAAAGCCAAAAACACAGCATCCATGGGACCAGACAACATCCCATGCTGCGTTCTACACAAACTACAGAATGAACTGGCACCACACCTAAATGCCATGTTCAATCATAGCCTCATCTCAGGCTTTGTGCCTGCTGAATGGTGCACAGTGACAGTTACCCACTCCAAAGGGGAGAGCCACCACGGACCACGGGAACTACCGCCCCATTAGCCTGATGAGCCTGGTCTGCAAGGCCATGGAACGTATCATCATGGAACTTATAAACAAAGACATTGGTAATCTCCAAACTCTGGACCCCACCCAGTTCGGGTTTGTAAAAGGCAGATCATGTCTCCTAAACCTGATAGACTTCTTTGAAGCAGTCAACAAAGCCGTAGACAAGGGTAAGATGGTTCACACAGTCTATCTAGATCTTGACAAGGCTTTCAACACCACCCCCCACTCTGGAATTATAGATAAACTCACTAAACTAGGTATAAATCCCTACGTCACAAGATGGGTTGCCAACTGGCTCACTGACAGAACCCACACTGTGAAAGTAGCAGACTCCAAATCCGACTTCAGACCAGTGACAAGTGGAGTACCACAGGGTTCAGTCCTGGGTCCCCTCCTGTTTGTTATCCACTTCTCTGAAGTACAGGCTAACACAGAAAGTTTTTGGCTAATGAAGTTTGCAGATGACTGCAAATTAGGAGCCATAATCAAACCTCCTAACGATGTGGACATCCTACAAAAGGGCCTCACTGAGACAGATGCCTGGTGTCAAAGCCATGGCCTCAAGCTCAATGCCAAAAAGTGCATTGTCATCCCCTTTGGTAAAAACTCTGTACCCATGAATTACAACATAGGTCATAGTATACTGAAAGTGTAATAAGAGACCTTGGGACACAGGTGGACAGTAGTCTCTCCTTTGATAATCACATTGCCACAGTAGTCAGGAAATCCTTCTATGTGGCACACCACATCACAAAAGGTTTCTCATCCAGAAAAAAAGAGGTCATTGTTCCCCTCTACTCATCACTCATTAGACCCATTATAGAGTACAACGCTCCTTTTGGTATGTACCTCACAAGACAACTACAACAACTGGAAAGGCCACAGAAATACCTCACAAAGAGGATTACTGGCCTCACAGACCATCTAAAAAAACTCCAGCTTTACTCTGTCACATATCACCTACTCAGAGGTGATCTCTGCCTAACATACAAAGCTATGTCAAACCCAGAGCTGTTGGACATGCTCCACTTAAAGAAATCCCAATCCCTCTGAGCTACACACTCTAGGGACCTAAAGCTTGTCACCACAATAAACAGAACATGCCGGAGGGATAGATTCCTGCCCCAGAGACTTCCATACTCTTGAATAAACTACCTATCTATATCAAACAAAGCTCCTCATTAGCACTCTTGAAGAAAAATCTTGATGATTGGATGGGAAATAGGAAATTCACCCCGGGGATCACATCTGTGGCTCTGCTCGGCAGTGGCACAGGAAAATAATTTTCTTGGGTGGCAAAAGCCAGGGTACCCTTTTGGCTGGGCTTGTATAGGCCTCAGGGCTGATAGCCTAGTACCTACCTATGAACCTATGATGGTGGTGGTAGTGGTGGAGTGAGTAATTAGCTAGGTAAAAGTACAGAACTTTATTTTGTTAATAGGACTGTCAAATTGTCTTGTTTGTCAATCTATATGTAAACCAGTTTACCTTCATAATATTGCAGCCCAGTTCATTGACTCTGAAAATGGTGAGACAAAAATGTCCTAACTACAGAAGCATGAAGTCCCAGATCATTGTCTTTCCTCTATGTGAAAGTAACCATTTGGCCACCAATGAAAAATTCACAACTGTAACAAATTACAACAATTGAAGTGGGAGGCTTCACCCCTCCTCCCCACTTAAATATACCAACTCTGATATCGCACTACAGTGGAGACAGGGCAAAGTTCACCATGATGGCCAAGTGGTTACTTTCCTGGAGAGGAAAGACGACGTTCCTGGACTTGGTGCTTCTGCAGTTGCAACATTTTCATCTCAACGCTTTTAAAGCCAATAAACTGAGCTGCAACTTTATGAAGGGGAACAATTTAGACCACCTTATATGATAGTTTTATATGAGATTTTGGATGAAGTCCAGGATTACATTTCCTCAAGGGTGGCTGTACTGTTACCTAGTGGGAGAAAGTAACAAACTTTACCTAGTGGGATATATGCGCTCATGATTTCTAGGTTCATATGTTTATTTATTTTGGGTATTGTTATAATGATTTATGAATTAAGGAATGTTGGAATTGGATGTAAATAGAAAGAAAGCTGGAGGGTATTTTCATAGAAAATAGCAACTTCACCTGCTTTAATTGACTTATTGACTTGATCTAATCCACGAGGTAGAATTTCTGTACCTTTAGTTTCTTTGCAGAGCCAGGTTTTACTAGTATGTCTGGGGACTATTGCATTATTTTGGCATGACATTCAGGAAGTTCACTGTGGATACTCATTAGTTGATGTGGAGGAGACAATCGATGGGGGGAGAGTGTGGCTGAAGTTGTGATGAAGAAGAGGTATCAGGGTGTTTGAAGTTATTATTAGTGCCAGGGTGAATAGAGCATGGATTCAGGTGTAAATCACCACTTATTATAAGAGTGATGCATATAAGATGTAGTTGGTATTTGTACTTATTTTGTTTTTATATGTTTATGTATTTGAGCCTTTAATTATCTTTCATTCAAGCTAGATCTTTCTTTAAGTGTCACATACAGAATTCGCAATTGTCATCAACCCAAATTCTTGCATATCTGCTCCCATATTCCTGTTATGTTCTTCCTTACTTTATTTGTTGAGTCATATAAACAAAACATGCACATCATCAGAGTCTGCCTTTCCATGTCCAGATCTTCAGCATTTTCCCATCCTTTCTTCCTTTTACAGCCCTTTTTATTGTAAGGAACCTCTGATGAGTAACTCTTAGTTGTTCATCTTCCATCCAGTTCAGTTTGTTACTTTCTTCTAATACCTGCCAGATTTTTCTCCAGCCTCCCACAATAGCATCAGTCTTTCTCCTTTTCATAGGTACTGGAAGCTGTTGAAGACTGTGGGGGCGGAGGGTGAGAGGGGCACTTAGTGATCTAAAATGGGCATTTTTTTTTTAAACTATTTACTACCACAACATAGGTTCGCTTGGAAGACATTTTAAGCTTAGTCAGTTCCCTTTTGGTGCTTGAATTAACATTTCCTAATTGTTCCTACCTATTCCATGGCTGCTAATTGTATATTAGCCTTGTGAGAATAACTGTGATTAGACCATAGATAATTTGAGGGGACCTATGTAAGAGATGCAGCATTTAGGAACTGCCTCTATCCAACAGTGGCACAAGGTGCTATCCTGGAATACAGTTTCTATTCCTCATCTTAGGATCCAAGTTGCATTTGAATATGGACAGGATGAGCTTTGTTTTACTTGAATGGATAGTCTGTTCTGGAACAGTGGTAGACTATGTGATATATATCCATCTCTCCACAACATTCAATTTAAATACCTGAGCTATTTCCAATGCCATTTGACTTGCTGATGTTCAGTAGGTCCATCAGTATTAGGTCAGAGGATGCCTTGTATGCCAGACATGTCACCTCTAAGCACTCTGTTTAATGATAAATCTTTGCGGTGGCCCATGCAAGACCTATTGTTTAGGACTTGTATCCTTTTAGTAAGGTATCTCTGTGGGTATTCCAATTGTTGCATGGGTCTGGACAGAATGCCAAAGTGGGCATTATACAAAATGATTGACCTAATTAGGGCTTTGTAAAGGGGGATGGTAACATCTCTAGATCTAGTCACAATCATTTTTTTTATAAGCTGTGCAATATAGAAAGACATCCTTATGACTCTGAACACATTTTGGTCAAAAGTTAGGTCACTGTACACACAAGTTCCCAAATACCAAACAAATGGGTCAGTTCTCAGGGGGGCATTGTCAATTTGGCAGTTCCCTGGAATAGATTACTTCCCAAAGTATATGATAATGTATTTTTTGGAGTTTAGTTTCAGTTCCTGATTCTGACCCCAGTTATTGTTTGGGACAAACCTTCCTGCATGATGGTTAAGTCATTTGGGGATTCAATAACTGCTCCTAGCTTGCAGTCATCTCAACATGGATTCTATTAGGGACATTTAACAGACCAACCAATAAAGAACTGCATATGAATGTAACTTACACATCCTCTGTAAAAAGCATTAGTAACTTGGAACACCACACCACTCACAAATCAGCAATCATCAATACCTTGATTGTGTGGAATGTGATATGATCATGTTAAGTTGCACATTTCCGGATGCCCTTTACACACAGTGATGTTGACATTAATTGGATAATAAGCAAATTTGTGTCTTTAATGTATTATAAACTCTGCAAATAATGCTGGAAGTAAGTTTCTTTTTTTTTTTTTTTTGCTTTTATTTCAGACTCTTGTGATATAAATGCAACCTTGGAGCTTTTATTTTGGGTCTTCATATATAAATGGGCTCTGCCTAATAGACACTAACTTGGCTATGAAAGTTTTATAGATAAATACATTTCTGATTTTTCTCAGCCACCATCTCATAATCAGTAGCTGGCAGTTGCTCACTGCAAGCACTTAAGGACTCTGATATGTACATGCTATCATGCAGTGTGATTAGTAATTATTATTCTTTACATCACAAATATTCAAAACAGTATTAGTGTTATGCTGTTAGGAAGTGCTCAGCAATGTCTATACAATCATTGAAATACATGTAATAGTATCTAATTATATTTTTCAAAGCATGTCTACCTTTTGTGCGGTACATACTAACCATTTCCCTGCTCAGACTAGGTACATTTACAGTGACTGAAATTATTTCTGTGACTGAGTCGACATCAGTGCATAGCTGGTTGAATATAACAGACATGATTCCTTGTTCTGTCTCTTGACTTTATTTGCACAGCATCTCTCCTCTTCATAAAATTTCTGTATTAAAGATTTGTAGTGTGGCATTTTTTATGACTACCTTGCTGGTTTTATGTCTGAACCAGCACTATTTTTTAAACTGTGTTTTAACTGCCTACAATGCCTTATCTACTTTTCTTCGGGGTATTCATTACGGTGTTTAAAGCAACAAGGCAGCTAAGTTTAATGTCAGGTTGAGCTTAAACATACACAACCTTCCATTCATGTATAACTTATCCGGCTTACCCAGATGGGGCATGGTAGCTTTAAAAGATTTCCAGGAACATTTTTGAGATCGCATGTTGAAAGTAGGTAAAGCAGCATTGCCTTTTCATGTACTCTACAGGCAGGCAAAGCGACCAGACCACATTCCAGAAGACATGCATCCTGTCATGATTGCAAACAATCACCTACCCACATAGTATCACAAGTCTTCTATAAAATACAGAAAACCAGTCTGAAATCCTAAGTAATCAACTTCTGAGTTACACAAACAAAGTTAAATGTAGAACTTTGCAGGTTTAGCTTGCAGATGCAAATAGAATGCCAATTCCAAGGGTAGCATGAAACAGAAGATAATGCTGCAGCAGTCAGGGAGATGTGAATATTTCAGCTGATTAATGAAAAAGTAACATGGCAATATTTCAGCTCATAGACTTCGCCTCACAGCAAGAGGTTCCCTGGTTCAATTCTTGGCTGGGGTGCCTTCTGTGTGGAGTCTGCATGTCCTCTCTGTGGTCGTGTGGGTTTCCTCCGGGTGCTCCAGTTTCCTACCACATCCCAAAGACATGCTGTAGGTGGATTGGACATTCTAAATTGGCCCTAGGTGTGAGTGTGTGCATGTGTGTGCCTTCTTTGGTAGGTTGGTGTTGAGCTGGCAACTTGACACCATAAAACACCACTGCCAATTGTTCTGCAGACAGTTGTTCCACTGTGGCGACCCCTAACTGGGGAAAGCTGAAAGAAGAAGATTTCAGCTCATGGACTTAAATAATGTCTGCTGACTCATATCTTTAACTAATGCTGTCTTGCCAACATGACAAACTCCATAGGTATGGATAAGTAATTCTTGCAACATATAGAGGGTCGACTACAGCGTGAGAAAAATCCTTTGCCATTGCATGAATTTTGGAGCATGGGGGGCAAAGATGATCACCTACAACTTTAGACACTAGCATCGGAAACATCTGCACATGCTACAGATGTTCTAACCACAGGACATCTTTGAAGGTTGTATGCTATAACTTTGCGATGATCTCTGAGGAGTTAACATTTAGACATTTTACAGTCAGAAAGAAGTGTACATAAATAGATGAAGACACACTAAAAGCAGAAATATATTTCATACATTTGTTAGGATTCTAAGAGTGATCCTTAAAACTATCTGCACTTTGAGATGCTCTAAAATGGGAAAAAAATCACCTAGTTGCCATTTATGTACCTATGTATAAGAAATCTAGAACTTCAATCCTCAATAATTTCCCAGAAAACCAAAAAAAAAAAAACCAAAAAAAAAAAAAAACCAAAAAAAAAAACAACCTAAAATGCAAGGCAAAAATCTGGACAGTTGAGAGTTATAAATATGTATACACTGAATTCTATTGCTTAATTAAAAATAATGTTGGGGGCAGCGAACTTCAACATTGTGCAAGCACTTGAGGTAAGTGTCTACTGTTAACACAGTATAACTACACGCTTTCAGTTTTCCTTTACTGGCATTTGCACTAATGTTACTCCATGTGAGACTGAACTGCATTTGTGTCTGTACCAGTTACCAACATCTGCCAGTGCTACCATCCACTTGACAACTGAAGCATAAACAAGCCGCTTGCAGTAAATAAAATAAAACTTGAATCACAACCAGCAACCATAACAATTTTCCTTACCATAGGAAGCATATCATGGGGGGTTGGCACTTGCAGTAAACAAAATTCTGGTCAGGGGGTGTCAGCATAACTACAGCAATGTATTCTGCATTCTTTCCACATTATGAACACTAACCTTTGCATGCTTTCCACGTTAGTGTGCTATTCACGCAAACTGTGTTTAATTTTCCCTCAATGCAGCTGTAAAGATGGGGGGGGGAGGTCACCCCCCTCACCCTATGGTTCCAGTGCTCCTGCTCCTTTTTACATTTACTTTGAATCACTTTCTGCATGGCCCTGACATCTATTCCTTTTAGACCCATATGTATAATTTTCTATTTTTTTTTGTTTTGGTCCAGATCTTTCATGGTGCCACTCGTTTCTTCTTTCTCCCCTCTGTCTTTACTTTCCCTCCCTCTCTCTCTCTCTCTTTCTCTCTCCAGTTTTTTACTTAACTTAAAGTAGCTCCACCCAATTCAGTCCAACTTTTTCTGTAATTTTCTGTTTTGTCTGTCTACACCCTTTCCACATCCCTCCTTGCACCATATTTTTCAAGCTTTTTCATGTTTGCATTTCTTGTTGCTCATTTGCTCATACCACTCTAGTTTCTCTCCCAAATATTTTTCCACAAGCTTACCTCTGCTACTCTGTACTTTCTTTGGTTGTGTCATATCATCTTCTTATCCAAAGTGTATGTACATGTTGTGAGAAGTATGTGCTTATGTTGAGAGGTGTGGTGTATCCCACCCTCCATTTTTATTACGGTTACTGTTTTCTTGTATCATTCTACCCTTTTTTTCTGCTAATATTTTTGTCTAGATTAAACTGAATTGCTTTCTATCCTGTGATTGATTAGCAAACTTTTTAACTTGTGGAATACATCTGAATTCAAAATCATCCCTGTTGTATTCACTCTTCCTAGCATTGTGTATGCCTTCCTGTTATCCCCTTCAAGGATGCCTTCAACCCTAGCGCTTATCCTTTTTAAGTTGTCAGTTACTGTGTCCTCCACTCACCTTCCTGCAAACAATCTCGAATAGTTGTCATATAATACCTCATTTATCTCTCCTGTTCTATCCAACAATACTTTTTTTCCCTGTTGCATTTTAATCCTGAGACTGTGTCAGCTCTTTCAAATTGTGTAGACCATTCACAATATCTCATTCAGATCTTCGCAGTTATTTGCATATTGTAAGAATTTGCATTGGATTCCTTTTTCTCTTTTTAATTCTCAATTGCTTATCTAATGTATATGGACAGTTATGTCAGCAAGGTGAAAAGTGCTGGGGATAACAGACATCTCTACATTTGCTCTTCCCACTATACCTCTGTTTAGCACTACCTGCACCAGCTGATCTAAATGAATTACTTTTTCTTTTTTTTTTCCTGAGTTATTTCCTATCACTCTCTCTGTATCTCAGAATTTGACCTACAAACTTCCAATCCACTAATTCAATAGCCCTACAAAGATCAAACAGCACTATGCCTTCCTTCCTCATATCATTTTGCTTTTGTCTTCTCACAGTGGTGCAGTACTTGATGCTGTTGCCTTATAGCAAGAGGTTCGCTGGTTCGATTCCTGGCTGGGGTGCTGTCTGTGTGGGTTTCCTCCA
Source organism: Protopterus annectens (assembly GCF_019279795.1). Lineage (NCBI taxonomy): Eukaryota > Metazoa > Chordata > Ceratodontiformes > Protopteridae > Protopterus > Protopterus annectens. Next base: position 1,577,514,385 of record NC_056735.1, read on the forward strand.
GGTGCTCTGGTTTCCTCCCTCTTTCCAAAGACATGCGTCTTGAGTGTTTCTCCATGGGCTCTGTCCCAGTCAACAAATTAATAGACTTCATAACTTGGCATCTGTGTAGCTGCCTTTACAAACCCATTTTCCTTCCTGCATGATGTCTGGGATTATCTTATTTAGGCCCTTGTGCATGACTTTCATGCATATTTTGATGCTCCTGTTAATAGAGAAGAGTGGTATGAAACTGCCTCAGTCCTTCCATATCATTTCTAGTCATGCTTTTTTCATGGATGCTGGGATTATTCTTGTCATTCCTGTTCCAGTACACTTTTTTCTGGGGCATCCATATTACACTCCCAAACTTGAAGAATTCCTCCAGTAATCCATCTGTGCCCTCACTTTTCTCTCTTTTATTTTGTTCACCACATTTTATTCATTTTATTGCAATATCAGAATCTAATTCTCTTCTTTGTTCCTCCTTTATTTTGTACTTCTTCCCACCAACTATTTTTTCATATTTATGTTTATTCTGCATTTTTTTTCCATAATAAATTTTTATTGATATATATTTTCAAAATACAATAAAATCACACACATAATTCACTACTATTACTATCAAAACTATATACAATATCTACATGAAATGCTTCCATATAAAAATCGTCATTATTCCAAAAATGAAGACACCAAGGAAGAAAAACAAAGCCAAAACATTTGTAGAAGTACTTTGCGCCCATACATATCATACATATTTTCAAAACATTGTTTCCTCCACATATACATCCAAACTTTAATATATTCCTAATAACAGTATTATGCTAATATAATGTTAAAAACCTTTTCCCATATTTTTGGGTTATTAATATTTTTGTTACTTTGCTTCAGGAGTAATTTATGTGCTAATATATGCTTTATAGCCACAAGCTTGAAATTATCCCATGATGTCTTATCTGGTTCTAACCAATTTGTAGCTATATATAACTTCATCAGCAAAAAATATTCATACATATTATAGTTTGTGACCTAGAGAGCTCTCTTGGAGGAACATGTAGAATCATAAATTCCCATGATAACGTTGAACTTTGATAACCCATCTTTTGTAGTTGTGTTCTAAGAGAGTTCCAAAGTTTATATATACACTTGCAGCTCCAGAACATATGAAGAAGATCCACCGTTTGATTTGTGCAATATGGACAAGTCGGAGAATTCCTAGGATTAAATTTATGTAACCTAAGATGAGTATAATAAGCATTATTCCAAATCATCAACTGCGTATACATCAACTTTTGAAAAGAGACCGATTTTATTGTTAAATCAATTGCTTTTAATGCCTGATTATCTGCTACTGTCATTTTGTTTACCCAATACCCTGACAACAGAATTTTATCCTGGAATTTTAAATCTTCAATTAATTTATTTGTTGTTGTTATAAATTTGACCTCCTGTTGGAGAGCCTGTCACAATTCAGAGCATTTATCCACAATTCCAACTACCGGTTTAAAGTTTTCAAAATGACTCAGAGCAAGTTCTCTGATTTGTCTCATGACAACCATATAACTCTTAGGAAGATTCAATTCCTGCCTAACTTGCAAAGCCGATAAATGAAATTTATTAAAAACATCAATCAGAGTCAAATTAACTATTAATGGGAATTTACTAAGATCAATCAACTGATTATTTAGTTTAAAATTGGGATTCCTATGGAAAGGCTGAAAAACCATCATATATTGCAACAAGTCTACTGATTGGAATAAATTTTGCAAAGATGACACATATGTTTTTAAGTGGTCCATAACCCCATACTTTATCGAACTAGTTTTATCCAAAAAGGGTAAAGCTTTAGGATTTATGTTCTGATCTAGAATATGCTTGTAATTCAAGACCACCCAAGTTGGTATCCACTTTGCACTAATTACCTCGTAATTAGCAATTCTTAAACACCTGTTGGCGTTCACAATTAAATAGTATACTTCAAAATTCGGTAACTCAAGTCCTCCTCTACTCTTCGGGGTCATTAATTTCTCATATGATATTCTAGTTTTCTTTAGCTCCCAAATAAATTTAGCTAGATCTTTATGAATTTGTTTAAAAACTGTCTTTGTAATTGATACTTGAGCAGACCTAAAGATATATAACATTTGTGGTAATATATTAATTTTCACTATTGATATTTTGCCAATACCGGTAGTCTTAAATTCCTCCATCTGCCACAATCAGCTACTATTAGTTCCCATACTCGTTTAATATTATTACTATAAAAGTCCTTATTATCCGTAGAGAAGCTAATACCCAAATATTTGATATTTTCTTTACACGATATCTTCCCCAACAGGGACATTAATGAAAAAGGTTTAGGGGTTCTTAATGGGAAAATACTAGTTTTCTCCAAATTAATTTTGTAATTAGAGACTTCTGAAAATTTGTTTATAACATTTAATATCTTTTCACTATCAGAAATTGGGGTTGTACAATAAATAATAAGATCATCAGCAAATGCCGACATTACTAATTTATTCCTATAAAGTATTGGTGCATTATGATACAAATTTTGCTTAATATATAAAAATAGAGGTTCTAAATAAAGGTTAAACAATAAGGGGGACAAAGGGCAACCCTGCCGTGTACCATTTTTAATCTGTATTCTTTTAGAATAACTCCTATTAATATATAACGTAGTATACGGATTACTATATAATATTTGTAGTATCTGAATAAATTCCTGTGGCATATTGAAATAAGGCAATACATCAAACAAAAACTTTATATCCACTCTATCAAATGCTTTCTGAGCATCTATTATAAGGGCATAAATATTAGAGTTGTTTTGTTTAGCGTACATCATCATATTATGTAGTGTAAGTGTGTTATCACTAGTTTGTCTAGTTGCCATAAATCCAGCCTGTTCCCTAGAAATTAAATGGAGCATAATCTTTTTTAATCTACATGCTATAATGGTAGTGAGAATTTTCATATCCACGTTTATTAATGCTATTGGCCTGTAATTATCCGGGCTTTGGGGGTCTGAATTAGCTTTATGTATAAAGATTGTTTTTGACGCATTAAGGTGAGGGTCACTAATTTTATTTCTGATTATGTGGTTAAATACATGAGACAATATTTTACCAAAACTATCAGCAAACTCTTTATAAAATTCAACTGTCAAACCATCAGGACCTGGTGACTTATGTACTTTCATATGTTGAATTACATATACTATTTCCTCTGAAGATATAGGTTTAATCAGATCACCTTGCAGACTCTCTTCTAATTTTGGAAAATTAATTTTTTGCAAGAATCTTTTATTCTATTTATGTATAGACCTATCAATTTGACCCTCATAAACCTTGGTATAGATTTTTTCGAAAATATCAACAATATCCTCAGTTTTAGAATACACTGTGTCATTGCATTGTATTTCCGAAATATGTACTGTTGTTTTCAATTAATTTATAATCCTTGCCAATGCTTTTGATGGTATTTGAACATTATTGGCATATTTCACTAAACACCTATGCTCCTGAAGTGTTACTCCACTATTATGCAGCAAGAAGAGATCCCTTTGACATTTCAACATTTCCTTCTTTGTTTGAGCATTAAAATTCTGAATCAGTTCTTTCTCGAGTAGCTTCACTTTTGTTTCTAATTTTTGAATATCATTGTTTTGCCTTTTCTTATAATATGAGACTTTTTGCAAAAGAAATCCTCTAATTTGAGATTTAGCTGCTGCCCATTCAATATCAGGAGTATGTTCCTGAAGCTTCATCCTATCTGTTAAACCTTTCAGATATTTTACAATTCCATCTATTATATCCTTTTTATTTAACAGATTTGGATTAAGTGACCAATTATAACCTCTATGCATTCTTGTATCTTTTAAATCTTTAGAAAACCTTAACGAAATTTTTGAGTGATCCGATAGATATCGAGTATGTATAACCACTACTGGTTACAAATTAATTATTGCTTTGGATATCAAGAAAAAATCTATCCTAGACCACATTTTGTGGCATGGTGAATAGAAGGTATACTTAATTGCATTATTAATATTATGTGCATAACAAAAGGGGTCATATAATTGAAAATCTTCCTTGAAGTCATTTAATGCTATCCCGGCCTGCTTATTAAATGCTCTTTGTGGACAAGACCTATCCAACTTTGGATTTTGATAGGTATTCCAATCCCCACCCACAATAAAATAATAACCATCATACTGTGTTAAGATTGGATATAATGATGTTATGAAACTTTGTTGGTCATTTCATGGTGCATATATATTCAAAAGTAAAAGAGATTTATCAAACGCATTATCTGATAAAATAACATAACACCATCACCCATTTTGATCCACTTTAGAGTCTAAAATCTTGTCTTTGTATTGAGTTTTAATAATTATAGCTACTCCAGCACTGTTTGTCTTACCTTCTGATGCCACTACCGCTCTAATCCAGTTCTTTTTCCTAATATCATCCCACTGATCATTTAACAAGTGTGTTTCTTGTAAAAATGCAAACAGTGCTTTGTCCTGTAGCAATATGTGTAGAAACAGCTTCCTCTTCTTCAAGTTCTGGAGCCCTTTAACGTTCCATGAGTCTAATTCCCACATTGACAGGTCTAATTATCCAATAATAGTATAAAAGGGAAATTATCCAATGGATATGTATTAACTGCATACTAAACATAATATGGAAGCATTTCCTACATCCCGTCCCCAGCCAGTGCCTACCCACTTTACCCCTGGACCAGGACTTATATATGTCTGGTATGTAAAAAAATATGAACAAGGTTAGAAACACAAACATATTTAAAAGCTTCATGTAATAAGACTTAAAACATTTCCTAAACTTACAACCTATATATTCTAACTTAGCTACTACAAAGTCTAAACTAAACATTCCCTAACAAACACTGCTAATGCTCTACAGCTTATGTTCCAACTATTAATTAAGCAAATCTCTATTGTAAGGTATTATTACCATTTAAAGAAAAACATGTAATATATTAACTAGCTACTTATACCTACCCCAAATACCTCTTTTGGTACAATCATTATTTATATACCACTTTTATTGAGAGAGAGAAAGAAAGAAAAAAGAAAACAAAAAAAAAAAAAAAACAGACAGAAAAAAATAAATGCATCCTACATTATAATTCTGTACCATACATCAAAGTTTTGCAATTGCATGCTTTAGTTCCTAACTATACTGACATTAGTTGTCTGATTAACACCACCCAATAGCCACTATTTACCTATTTATATTCATATATATAGTGCTACACCTTGCACCCACTGCAGATATTGTAAAAATATAATTTGGTTCAACACTATAAGCATAAGGAAAAAAAAAACATGAAAAACAGATGTTATTATATGCTTCACGTACATATTCTAATGTTATTTACTTATTAAAAAAACATTAACACATTATGTCAGTTCTTTTCAGCTTCTCAAACCAGGAAACCATCAGTAATACTCGCAACGGGGGACCACTTTCGCAGCCGGACCACAGGAAGTGTTACATCGAAATCCACACTCTCAGCTGCATTCAAGAGATTTCCTGTTTACCACTCGACGAAAAAAGTTCGTAGAGGTCATAAAAGTTTGGAAAACGGCCAGCAGACCCTCGGATTATCGCAAACAGTTTTATTGCTTTTACAGAGGCCTAAACGACTTAAGCAGGGAACAAAGGATTACCTAAGCCTCGAAGTATAGTAGATACTGGATCTGACCTCAGGAGCATGCCAGTCTCAACGGAAGTTTCTTTCAGCCCTCTGATGCAGGTAAAACTTAAAAAACCTTCAGAAACACTCCCTTTGCCTCGTTTTTAGTAGAAACAGAATATTTAATCCCATCCACCATAAATATAAGCACATTAGGATATTTCATCTGGAATTTAATTAGCTTGTCAATCAGAAATTTACAGTATGCAGATAAAGACTGCCTAGCTTGCCTTACTTGCAGTGGTAAATCCTGAGCCAGAGATATTTTACTATTTTTCCACATAACAAAGCCACCATTCTTTTTTGCAGTAAAAAGTATTTTGCTAACATCTTGAAAGTTCAATATCTTAGCATATACAGGTCTAGGCATATTAGAAGCTTGTACCTCTCTCAGTGCTCTGTGTGCCCATTCGATAACAAATTGTTTCACTCCATCAGCATCATTTAACAAAACTTCAAGTATTTGTGTTATAGTTGGTATTAGCTCTGCATACTGAATGTTTTCAGGGATCCCTCTAATAATAATATTATTTCTTCTAGACCTCGCTTCTAAATCAATAAGTTTGCTTTGCATGGCTTGTAACTCCACATCATGTACCTTTGTTTTCTTCTCCAGCAAGTCTATTTTGTCCTTGGTTTCTGAAATTCTAGCCTCTGTTTTGTCCATTCTCTGCAGCAACTGATTACATAAAACTCCAAAAGTTTGTATTTGAGTAATCAGGTCCTTTAAAGCTTCTTGAATAGGCAATAAAGCATGTTTGATATCGTCCATGTTCAGTGGCTGATCAGTTTTAGATCTAGTCGCTGGTTTCTGTTGTTCCTGCTGTCTAGTAATTCTTTGTTTTTTCGCACTCCCATCCTTTACTGGTGACTGTAATTCCGACAGCTTTGTTTTGGTAGTAATTGTTTCCATGCTTTTTCCTTCTTGTGACATTTTCCTTTCCCCAAGCTGACAGGTAAAATGAAGAATGCAAACAGTCCTTTGTTTATTTCTCTCTTCAGAGCTAGCTAATCACTTGGAATCCTGATAGATAAAGACTTTTTTTCCACTTTTTTTCCTGGTTATACATTAATTAAGTGCAGATGCATCTTTTTTTACTTTAATTTGATGTTCAAACCACTTAGTATCGACTCAGGTTACAGATTTTTCTCAGGTTTATTGAGGAGCTGCAGGTCAGCAGTGTTTACAGAATGGCAGCCATCTTTGAATCCTATTCTGCATTTTTTTTCATGCAAACACATGAACAATTCTCTGAATATTTCATTAATTCCTGTGACATTATTTTGCTCTGTTATTCCCTCCCTTATTCATTACAATAGCTCCCCTCTTTACATCTTTATGTCCTCATATGTGCCTCGGTTTGGCTTTTCCTCACTGTTTTCCTCAGAGGAAGAACTACAGTGAGGTGTAGGGGGGCGTCTATGTGATACAAGTGCTGCACTGGCACATTGGCTTTGATTTATGAAGGAGAGCATCACACCTTCGTTAATGTATGACAGTACTGCATTTGGCTGATGATCAGCATGAGTGATAGTAAATGAAGCAAAAAATTCAAATTTGAGAAGACTTCTTTTTTTCGGTGCTCATGAACTAGTTGTTAAGAGGGTGTCTGCTTGGGGAACTGCTTAGGTGCCAGATAACCTGGCTACAATTCTGGTTTTCCCCATTTTATACCAGTAGTACTTCTAGTACTACAATTCCATTTTCATTGCAGTTATGGTCTTTACTTCACTCTCAGCTCTTTCTGCTAGTTCGCTATATACTAAATGATTTATGGCTATGCTGCAATGATGGATGTATTTCTGCATGTTGTTTAATAGTTTCTCCAACCTCTTTATCTTCTGGTCAGTTTTCCTCCTTTGCAATCCCTCCGTACTCATAATTTTACACCTTATCATGGCTTTCCCCACATTACACCATTGCTGAATAATTGTCTCCCTGTCCACTCAGCCATCCTGTATTATCCCTTTTATGATTTCCTGAAGCTGTTTTTTGTTTTCTTGTCCTTTCAGTATAGAGCTGACACACCTCTACTCCTAGCCTTCTTCATACCTCTCAACTGCCATGGTTTTGACAGAATGTCCAGATTTTTGCATCAAATTGTTGGTCTGACCCCATAAAACATGTGGTTTTCTAACAAATCACTGAGGATTGAACTTAAATGACATACATTTGAGTTTCAGACTTCATATTCTTCAAAAAATGCATGGTAACATGAATTATGTTGTCCTAACAACTTTCAAAGTTTATATCAGCAATATTTAAAACCTGCCCTTATTTTTGGCCTTTGCCCCCCCACCCCATTATTTTAGTCTTTGTCCAGTTTTTTTGTGCTAAGAGGTAGAGACGTATAGCCTTCTTCTCTTCTGCCCCCAAATGATAGAGTCCCTGTACTTCTATCATACTTTAACCTTCTATGAAAGCTTGCAACAACTCCTTTCTATTCTCTTACTCAATCAATGTGTGTTTACTACACTAGCCATTGATGAATGTAACCAAATGACTGAACAAAATGTCCTTTCAACTGTATTGTTTATTGCTGCTTATAGTATTTATTTATTTATTTATTTACATTTGTTGACTGGGCTAGTCTATCTGGATATATGTCCATTTTCAGTAGAGGCCCAGGGAGAAAAGCTTCAACCAGTAGCAGAGACAAGTTTACAATATGCAGTAAAAAATTACATCTATTTAAAAACACATCGTTTAATTTGAGGATGAGATACTTGTAAAAAAATTATTCCAAAAAATATAACATTGTGTATTTTTTTTTTTTTTTTTTTTTTTTTTTTTTTGTTAAAGCAGTGGAGAAGAGAAGAGTTGAGAGAGTAGAAATGAGGTTTAGAGGTCAGGGAGGGTTATATAAGGGAGAGAGCAGTGAGTTATCAGATGCTGGTTAAAGTTAATTCTTATCAGGTGGGAGTAGATGTGAGAAAGGAAAGAACAATAGGAACCTGGTTCTGGTGTAAATTCTTGGATATTGGGTCTAATCAATCAGGGTTGGAGCAGGGACAAAGCCAACGATTCTTTAGATATTCTTTAAGATGATTTTTATATAGTTGAGTGGAAGCAAGAGAGGAAAGTTCACTAGGGAGTTGATTCCAGCTTTTTCCCACTGTGTTGGAGAAGAGCGAGTCCCCTGCTTTGTTGTTAGATTTGACAGAAGAAACTAGAAATTTGTTAGCTGAGCGAAGTGTAGGGAGATTTTTGTAGGGGGTGATTAGATTAGTAAGGATTGGGGTATTATTAGGGTGATAGAGTATTTTTTGGTGATAACAAGTTGCTAATAGAGTAATTTGTTATCCAGTTGTAGCCATCCCAGTTGTTTGAGGTTGTGACAGTGGTGTGTTCTATAGGGGGAACTGGTAGCAAATCTGGCTATATTATTATAACAGGTGGAAAGTTTAGTAATGTTATTTCTAGACAGATTAGTATAAATTGCAGAAGCATAGAACAGGGTAGAAGATAGGTGGGTCTGAGCAATAGTAATTCTTGCTGGGGGGGTAAGAAAGGGTTTGAGTCTGTAGAGGGAGCCTAGTTTTTTGTTGACAGTTTTTATTGTTGAGTTAATATGGTCATCAAAGCTAAGGGTGTTGTCAATTGTAACACCCAGTAAATGGGTTGTGGTGTCAGGGACTATATTTGTGCCATTGTTAGAGGTTATTATGAAATTTGGTAGAGGTGACTTAAGAGTAGGAGCAAAGAGTAGCAGTTTTTTGTTTTTAGGGTTCAGAAGGAGGCAGTGTTGCATGAACCAATTTTCAACACTTTTTAATACTGTTTGGGTCTGGAATTGGAGAGAGTTTATGGACTTGGCAGAGCAAACTAATGCTGAGTCATCAGCATATTGAATGCAAGTGGCTTGAGGAATTTTGGTATGTAGATTGTTAATAAATAATGAAAAGAAGCCTTAAGGTACTCCGATGTTCACAGGGAGGGAAGAATAAAGGGTATTATTCCAAATGACTGACTGCTGTCTGTTTTCAAGATAGGATTTAAACCATAGTAGAGATTGTGAGTCAAGTGATTGGGCTTTTAGGATTTCAATGAGTAAGTTGTGGTTCACCATGTCGAAGGCCTTTGAAAGGTCAATAAATAGAGCAGAAGAAAAAGTATTGTTGTTACGATTTTTGTTTATAGAGTCAGTAAAGGATAGTAGAGTGGTAGTTGTGCTATGGAATGGTCTAAAGCCATGTTGGCAGTTGGCAAGTATGTTATTATGGATAAGGTGGTCAAGTAGTTGTCTGTGTATGTATTTCTCCATTATTTTGGCAATTGGTGAGAGTAAGGCTATAGGCCTAAAATTTGAGAGCTCAGTAGATGTACCACCTTTGTGTAGGGGATGATGTGGGATACTTTCCATATGGAAGGGATTTTACTTTCTGAAATTGTTCTGTTTATAAGGATGGAGATGGGGTAGGCAATAGCTTTAGCTGCTATTTGCAGGTATTCTGCTGGAAGGCAGTCAGCAGAAGTATATTTACTTTTAGCTCCTTTTGTGGCCTTGAAAGTATAGCTTATTAACTTTTTGATTCTGTACTGTACTTGTGTATTGTATTTATGTATTTACTGTACTAATCTTTGTGGAGCTTTTCTCCCCGGACGTCCATTGAAAATGGGATCCATGTTGAGTGGGACTTTTCAGTAAACAAATGTAAAATAAATAAATTCACTCTCTATAGTATGCATTTGGCTCCTAAAAACACTCCAATCTGATAGCTTAAGCCACATTAGATTCTACCTGGGTGAATTTCACTCTAGAAGATAGTAAGTTTTATTTATTTTTTTGTTTTGTTTTTCTGTTTGGTGCTACCCAAGGCTACACTTGAGAGTGGAAAATAAATCTGCAGCTCTAGCTAAGATGATTTAAAAAAAGGACTTCTTGAAGTCTCCTTGCCATGGGGCTACAGTTCATATGCCATTTAAGCAGTTGCAGCTTTACTGCTCTGTGGCAGCTATGCATTCACAATGGGAACCAGCAACCATCTAGATTAAAGTGCCAGTCACACCCCATAACTTCTTATTTATAGGAATACCTCCATTCAGATCCCTTCCTTGTTATGGCTCTGTGCTACCCACCCTGGCATGTTTCTACTAACAGTAATTTCCACTATCCTTTTCTTCTTCTAAAGATACCTTAAAGTCTCTGCCTAACTCCTCAACAAATCTGTTAAAGAATTTATCATCCCTTCTTGGTTAGTATATGTTCTGAGTTATCCATCTGTGCTTCCTTATTCATCCTTAATATATGATCCAATGCTCCTGCCCAGTTTTACTGCTTTTCCCACTACTGCGTGTGATTTCCTCCTAAACAGAATGGCTGCCCCACTCTTACCTCTCCCAGTGCTGTGGTAGCTTGCCCCTAATGAGTATTCTGCTAAGTAGCATAAAACTCCCTCTTACCTTGAGTTGGTTTCTTGAAGAAGCACTGCCCTTCTCCTCCACCTCTGCTTAATTTGCCATGCACATTCTTTTTTCTTTCTTACTGCAGGGTTAGAGATTCTATGTATCAGATGATCATTGTGATTGTCTCCCCCTTCCCTTTCTCACCCTTAGAGGGAATGGTAGATATGCATATATACATATGGGTCCCCTTCAAAACATCTAAAACCCATTACATCTAATTTCATAACATTGAAACCAGAACATCTAAAACCCAAAACATCTAAAAAACATAACATTGAATTTCATAACATCTAACAGTACAAATCACATGAAAATAACATCCCCTCCACATATAATGCCACCAAACTATCAAACACACTTTTTACTATGTTTCTGCAGGGGGGCTTGATACAGTGGGGTTAGGAAATTAACCTTTTCTCCCTGTAGTGCGATCTTGGAGTTGGTATATTTAATTTATGTTGGGGTGGAACCCCCCACATGGGGGGTGCAGGGGGGCTTGCTGCAGAAACATAGTAAAAAGTGTGTTTGGTAGTTTGGTGTCGTTATATGTGGAGGAGATGTTATTTTCTTGTGATTTGTAGTGTTAGATATTATGAAATTCGATGTTATGGGTTTTAGGTGTTTTGGGTTTTAGATGTTCTGGTCTTAATGTTATTTATGAACTTAGATGTTATGTGTTTTAGATGTTTCAAAGTAGACCTATATATATATATATATATATATATATATATATATATATATATATATATATATATATATATATATATATATATATATATGGGTCTACCTGATAACACCGACATGCCAAAACACCAACAACGAAATAACCGACATGACAAAACCGAAAGAAACCGGAAGTTCAAAAACACGGAACTTCACATGCCTGACAAACCACAATCCCGACAATCAACAAAACAAATACCTTTCCCGAAAAACACACACACAACACAAGAACACCAAAAACCTTACAAACATACACTAAACCTTACATACACAACTATCTATACACTAACCTTAACCCATACCTTAACCCTAAGGTCCGTCACTATTGCACACTTACTTTACCTGCACCCTAACCCTAACTCACTTAATCCACCCCTAACCCTTAAGTCTGTCACTATCGCACACTTACCTTACCCACACCCTAACCCTAACTCACTTAATCTGGCCCTAACCCTCAAGTCCGTCACTTTCGCACACTTACCTTACCCTAACCCTAACTCACTTAACCCGCCCCTAAACCTAAAGTCCGTCACTATTGCACACTTACCTGACCCGCACCCTACCCTAATGTCCATCACTATCACACACTTACCTTACCCACACCCTGACCCTAACATCCATCCCTATCGCACACTTACCTTAACATGTCGGTGTTCTCAGCGTCTGGATTCTCAACTTATGATCATCTTCATTGACAATCTTCCAGTGTCGGTGTTCTCTTTGTCGGCGTTGTGGACTTTTTGCATTTTCAGGGAGTACCTATATATATATATATATATATATATATATATATATATATATACATATATATATATATATACACACATATTATTTGTTTTGTTGCCCCTTAACTCTACAGGATCTTATCCTGGATTTCTCTACCTTCTGTGGTGTCCCTGTTATTTTCCCTTGAAAATGCTAAGTCTGATGGGGCAAATTTAGCATCTTCCCCCAGACTAGATGCCTTGCGTAAGTATCATGTTTATCCATTCTTTCCCATTCTGCTACTCATTTGTTCTTTCTCTTGGTTCTTCCACTTCCTCTTGGAGTCATCATTAGTACTTAGGCTCCCAGCCTTCACTCTCACTATGTGTTCAATCCTGTTCCGATGCCTTACCTCCCTTGATGTAATTCTATGTCTCCTTCCTCGTGCCTTCTCTCTACTTGCGTATCTGGATCTTCCCCCCTGTTTACATTACTCTGGTCTAATATATGTGTTATTCCACAGCTACTAATTAAAATGGAGTCGGGCTTTATCTTTTTCCATTTGATCCCAGTTTTATCATTTTTTCCATTTCCTATAGCTTGCCTTCTTCAAGGCCTTCCACACTGTGCTGCTTTCACTGACTTAGTAGTTGCATGTTCCCCTACCTTCTATTTGAACGTTTAGTTTGATTTTATTTATTTATTTGTCATCTGTTGACCAGGTTGGTCTGGCTGGGCAGCATGCCCATTTTCAGCAGAGACCCGAGGAGAAAAGCTTCAGTTTACATAAACTTAAACATCAGTGAGAATTAAACATTTAGAAAACATACATAATAAAATACATAATACAATATTTGAGATATACACAGTAATAACAAATATTTGAGATTTACATAGTAATACCTAAGGAAAACATAGTAATAAAATTATGCTGAACCAGGTTAAAGAGACGTTATGGAACAAGGTGGTACTTACAAACAGGAATGGGGGAAATTAGAATGAGGGGAGAAATAATAGTAATGGGGGAAACAGAAAAGGCAGTTAAGGTGACTTTCAGGTGCGGTCTTTGCAGAAGCTTTGTTTCATAAATCTACCAAAGGATACGTCATAGTGGGAGCCAGTGACTTTAGACTACCAGTTACAACAGCCTATAGCTAGATCTTTAAGGGTTCAGCTGTAATATAGGCTGTTAGTCAGAGCTTAATATACTAAGCCACAATATCAGCTGTTGGTCTTGTCTTAATATACTATGTAGTAATGGTGGCAGTTGTCAGATCTTATTGTAACATTTCTGATACAAGTACTGGTCAGGTGCTTTTAGGCTGGAATGACAGCCATTGGAGGTTTTTGCAATAGTAGTTAGCTGTTTTGATAGTTTCTGGGCCCTTGTTTCAAACTAATATACCACGTGTTCAAATCTTATTTTATGTGCTGTAGCTTTTCACTAGTGTAGTTAGTTGTTAAAATAACTTTTGAAAAATTGCTTCTGGTCTGTCTAGACTTTAGCTGTTATTAACTGCTGTTGAGGAATATACCTCTGGCACCTGTTTTTCTAAACAATGACTAATGTCTGTTCTCTATCTTAGGCTGTTTCAAATTAGACGCAGCAGAATGAAGACTCTTACACTTCAGATCTTCAGTAGTTTTAGTTTTATTGAGAGATGAGCACTTTCATCATTAGACTTCGCCAATTGATTTTTTATATGTAGATATCTAGATACAGATAGATATAAAACACACACACACATACACACACGTGTGTGTGTATATATATATATATATATATATATATATATATATATATATATATATATATATATATATATTTAAATAGAAAAATATATACACATATAAATATATATTTAAATGTATTATTTTTTCACACAAGACAATAATGCCAAGCAGGTTTCTTGTCTAAAAGACCTGAAGACAGAGTACGCCAAGATTAGTTGTGTAGGACTCCTGCTCTTCTGAACATTAGCACAATGGCAGAACCAATGCTATTTCTATGTTGACGATACACTAAGATGCTATGAGATAGAGGTATACTCACAGACAGCTTGTGTGGCAGTCATGGTTAAACTCTTCTTTAAAACCTGGATTAAGTTAACATGTTCAATTTCAAGTGTGCTGGGTTTAAGGTTCCCTTAGATTTAGATTCCTTTCACTATGTGTAATTTTCAACAAATTTTAAAAAAATATAAATAGTTTTAAATCAAAAAAGATGCATATCTGCACAGTGCATTCATAGTAATTTAGTGACTAAATTATGTCATATTCAGTATTAATACCAAACATTCAAAAATTAATTTTAAGAATTTTATGTTTTAATATTTAGGTATGAATTAATATAATTATCTACTGCACAACTTTTGTCTGCAGTGGTAGTGCTGCGGTTAATGTTGTTGCCTTTTTGGCTGGAGAGCCTTCTTTGCAGAGACTGCATGTCCTCCCTGCAGTCAAGTGAGTTTTAGACATGCAGGTAGGTGCATGTGTATATGTATGTGCCTTCTGAGAAGGATGGGCACTGGGCTGGCAACTTGACACAGTAAAAACACCAATGCCAATCAATATGTGGACTGGTGATCTGCTGTGGCAACCCCTAACCGGGAAAAACTGAAAGACATTGCTTGCTTGCATTTACTGTACAACTTTTGAATAATATTTGTGATGGATGTTATTTCAGAGATGTTGGCAACTTTTACTTTAAATGGATGTATGTCGTTGAACAGTGATATAATTATGACTTGTTTTAAATGGAATAATTGTGTCTTTAGATTCTGATGAAGTCCTAAACATAGAATGGATGATCGTGCTAAATGTTTGAATAAATAAGTCAGACATTATCAGCTGGCTTTGCTTCTGTGTAACATTTTAAGTCTAGCAAATTGTCCTGTCAAAGGTGAAAAACAAACACCTGCAATGTCTGAAAAGTGAATTTTCAAACTATGTTGTAGGTATTCTAAGTTATTACATTTGACAGATCCAGACTTGAGATAGTTAGCTAGATATGTATCTCTCTATCTATGTAAAGTTTGTATCTGTCAAATGTGAATGTGAGGTAAACACTAACCATTATACCAGCCTTAAACCCATTTTTTTTTAGTTCACTTAGAACATGTCAGCATTATGTCAATATTTTAATGTAAGAAGACCTACTGTGAATGCAGAGGTAGATTTGTATTGTTTCCTGAAATATTGATACTGATGATCACATTAAGTGCCAGCCGTACATGGGCTAGAGAAAACCTGTGCTATTATTTCTGTGCTAAATCTTGTTTCACGTCTACACATTTAGTGTTGTTACAGTGCACAATAGTTTGTTAGGAATCATTACATGCCTGAATGGCAATTCTGATGCTTTGGGCAATTTTATATAATTTCACATATTTATATCTTTATAAATTGACTGCCTTATCTCATTCCTTCATATACCATAACCATAATGAATAATCCTAAGAAAGTACTGAATATATAAACTCTATAGTCTTATAAACTGCTGCATATGGGTTTCAAAGTAAGTGTGCAGTTAGATCTTTAATGCTGAAAGCATTACTTGATAGAATAATGAAAACATAGCAGCCTTTTATGGGTATCCCAAGAACCTGTTTCATATGTAACTTCATGAAAATACAGATTCCCAGGTTAATCTCTTTGTACTGGTTAGATGAGTCCAGATGTATGTTTATCCTTCGTTTTTCTATATTGCAGATCTCTGAGTAGGGTAAATCAAAAAATAAGGGGTTTTGTTCTGCATCAACAAGAGACTGCCTAAATTAAGTTGCAAAGTGAGTTTACTAGACATTATGCCTGTAACATATAGCTTGGTATCCAGATGTTAATAATTTCCAGAACAGAAACAATTACTTTATCTAGCTTTAAGAAACGTGAACTGCTCCAGGTAGAAAAGCCTACCAGATAACTGACAGTTAAGGGAAAGGTCAAATGAAAAGAGAGAGAGAGGTGAATCTTTAATATAAAGAAATACACCAAAATATAGATTAAAGATAATCCTTGGAGTAATGCACTGTATTCCAAGAAGACATCAAATATGTTTTTTCTGTGCCTTTGCACATGCTTGAAAGTATGTAAATATGTCTATACTCCTAAATATTTGTAGTTTGTGTGTGTGCATGTGTGTGTGTGTGTGTATGTGTGTGTGAGACAATCAGTTAGGGAAAACTGTTGTGATATATTTTAGATGTCTTAAAGAATTAATGCATACATAAAGGTTAACTACCAACAGTCATCATTAAATTATGATTTAATAAACTTCTATAACTATCAAAAGTATTACAATGAATATCGCTGCATGAGCTTTTCCTTTCTAAAGTCATTGATAACAGAAAGTGGGAAGTGTAAATACTTTCTACATAAATATTAAACATTATTAATTATATATATTTGTACAAATCATATTTTACGTTAGATTACATACAATTACAGACACAACTTTGCAAGCACGCACACACACAAGCACATATACACACACATACTAAAAAGATTAAAACGTATGAATCTAAATAAGGAAAAACATTTTCACATGTAAAAAACACAAATGAGAAGCATAGAATTAACAGGTGTATGAAAAGCCACCTTTGCTAGAAAAATAAATGAAATGTTTACCATCTGCCAAAGAGGATGTCAAAAGAGCAATATTTTTAAACTTATCTCCCTAAAATTACCTCTCCTGGAATACTTTATTTCTCTCTCTATCTTTTGTCTCTATCTTTTGTCTCTATCTATCTATGTAAAATATGTATCTGTCAAATGTTAGAACTTTGAAAATTCACTTTTCAGACATCGCGGATATTTGGTTGTGTGATGCTGCAGTACAGCAGGAACAGGGAATGTGTACTTTCCCTGCTGTATTGTGATCTTTCACTTGGAATATATCAGTTGCAGGGATATCAGGTGTGTAGGGGGACTTGCCCCGTGTAAGCAAGCTTTTCTTTTTTTTTTTGATTCTTTTGCATTCATTTTTTTTTTATGACTCTGTACTTCAACTGAGCACTTAACATAAACACACAAAGACACACACACACACACACACACATATAAATATATATATATATATGTGTGTGTGTGTGTGTGTGTGTGTGTGTGTGTGTGTGTGTCTGCGCGTGTGCGCGCGCGCATGCGTGTGTATAAGAAAAAAGTAGTTCAAGGGAAATTAACCTCTATTGCTCTGTTGCAAAGGGGCCTATTCCTCTATCACATGCAAAAAAAAAATATATAATAGAAATATCACCTACAGTTTTAGTGGGTCTGTGTTTCTATGACGTCTAACCATCCAGCTTACTGTTGGGGAATTTGTATTTGAATTTTAGTAATGGATTCAGATAAACTGCAGTATGCATTGATTGGTGCAGTATATGCAACACAACTTGAAGAGCAGGACTGCTGCTGGATTCTGTCATGTGGTAGCTGCTAACTTTAAATCTCACTGCACTGGCTCCATATTGAATGTCTAATAGGTCAGCCTCTAAGTCCTATACAATTGACTATAGTCTCCTGAAATCACTCTATGTGATCCACAGTCAAGATTATGGAAACCCAAAAAACATCTGCTTTGTAGCCTCTGCACCAACAAAACATAGGGTGAGGTACCCCTATATCCCATGTTACTTATACATGCCACCTCTGAGACTGTACTATCTAAAGACAAAGAGAAACCTCCCAAGGTAGCAAAATCTCAAGCTTTCTTGCAAAAATCTCAGATGACCCTGAAAAGGTTCCAGCATGAGCAATCTACTTGGATGATTAATGGTATTTATACAAATTAAAAAAAAAATGTTTCAGGGATGAAGTTGCTGCCTTTCTCCAGGCAGTAGCCTATTGATAGCTCATTAGTGAGGCACTCTGATGTTTACTCATGCTTCTCCTTTCTCGACCTCATCGTATTCTTACCAGTATACCAGGCTTTCTGTCACTATTCACATCATAATTCGATGGAGGTCTGAAATGACGTTGAGAAAATGACTGAATCACATAATCATTACAGCTGTATTCATGCATTGATGGGAAGCAGCACTAGATCTATCTTAGCAGTGATGTAACAGATGTGCTCATGTGAACTATGAATTTGTAGCTTTCATGTAGCGCTGAAGCTGCACACATCTTTTGTCCAGGAGTGTTATATGGTATATCTTGCTTTTTATCACAGCATTAATAACACTCTTGCTTTTACTCACAGGGATGATAAGTAGTTATTGATGGTATCCTAGCAATATTTATGACCCACTTCAGCTGACTGCGATTTTGTTTTAATGAGGCATTCCAGCTGACAGATACTGAAATAAATTCATGGTGATAAAGCAGTCATACTGTGTTCAGACAAATGAAGACACAAATTATGATTTAATTCACTGACTGAGCATTTTGTATTTCCTGAAGACATTTAAAAGATATGTCTTGCTCAATTACACATCTATGGAAAAGAGATAAAAGTGTTTAATACAATATACATTAAAGAGAATGCAGTGGATTAAATATTATTTTTCTTCAATATATGCAACAGAGTAGCGTAAATAATTATTATGTTCACAAACAGATAATGTTTTCCTCCATATAGAAAAATAAAGTAAGCTCCCACTTCTCTAGTTAACTGTAAATTTAATGCACACAATGCTGTAATCAAAGCTCTGGGATTTCTAAACATCATGATATTGTCCAGTTTAGCAATAATTAAACAAATATATATATATATATATATATATATATATATATATATACAGATAGATATATATAGATTAGATATAGATAAATAAATGTATATATATATATATATATATATATATATATATATATGGTTCCATATGAAACCATCGAATGCACACTACATCGAAAACAGCAAGAACGGGAACTTCACATCGAAACCTGAAACCATCGAAAATTGGAATTGCTTTCGATGTAGTGTGCATTCGATGGTTTCATATGGAACCATATATATATATATATATATATATATATATATATATATATATATAATTGCAAAAAAATGCTGTATTCAGATAAACAAATTTGAAAATTAGAATTGCAGACTGGTAGTGAAAGTTGAAATGTGGCAAACTGTTTGTTTTAATTTTTTTTTTTTATGTTAAGAAATTTCTGGACAGGAAATGAAAACACTGGCCCTGGTCTGGGGACTGAACCTAGACAAGGCCCCCAGCATTCCATGTGGTTGACACTGCTGCTGTTGCAGCAACACTGAGTTGTACCTGGTATTCCCCAAGTTATGTTGTTTGTCCTTTCACAATAAAACTACCATAATAGTGACACTTGAACACATACAAGCATCCATTGCAATACAAAGAATTAGCCAAGTATCATATTAAGAACCAAATGGGAAAATACTGGGTCTTGTCTGGGAACACCCAATTCATTTTGTGCAGTTCTTACTGACACTGGACTAAACAAAGAGTCTTTATTAGGTACCTGATTTCTCCCAAGATCAGTTGTTTCTGCTTTCACTAGGACACTACCACAATAAAGAATGTTGAACACACAAACATCCATTACAGTACAAATGATTATCCCAGGACTGTATTAACAGCTGAACAGAAAAAGAAAGCTCTGACATTGTCTAAGGATTGAACTAGGACTCTGCATTCCATGTGGTTGTCCCTGCCACTGGGCTAAAAAAGGGTATCTTATATGACATTTGCATGAAAATATCAGAAATCAGTATAAACTTAATCCAGAAAGTGTATTACCACTTACTTCTATACTATTTTTAACCAGTACATTCCACAACATAAAATCAACAAAAATATGTCATAGAGACCAATATAAAATTAACTAAGTATAACATGCAACAGCTGTAAATGTAAATTTAAATTAAACCTGGCTATAAATTCTCATAAGAAATGAACAGGATGTACAGAGCACAGACCTGTGAATACATGTGTAAGAGAAGTTTTTATACCCTTATTGCCAGAACTGTTTCTACCTATAAGCCGCCTTATGACCAAGACATCCAATCTGTTGCTCTTCAGCAAAGACCAGCAATGGAACACCATCATATAGGTCATTCTTTTTTTTGCTCATGTCCAATGCCTGTACTTCTGTGTCAGCTGACTGGACAGCTCTGTGAATGTGAGAATTGTCATGTACACTTGATTGCAGCTACAGTATGTGATGGTTGATATGCTGGTTTGTACCTTAGCCCAGCTGTTGCTTGCAGTCTGGTTGTAATATGCAGGCTCCACTGTGTTTCCATACAGGAGTGATTTTACCTGCTTTTCTCCTTGCTGAATGGGAAGAGTTAAAAGTGACATCTGAATCCCACACTCCTACATCAGCTCCTCCAGCAAATGGTTCACTAATCAGACCTGTGGCGTCTGAGTCATGGTCTAAGCTTCATCCCTCTGTGCCATGAAGCCAAACTGAATAAGAAGGGTAGTTATCCACAAGGGAATAACTGAGATGGTTTTGGTGTGTAAAACTATAGTTACATTTCAGAAACTTCAATCTTTATTGACAAACCAAGTGAAGATGATAGAACAGAACTAGATCTGAGTGTGTCATTATACAGCACTTTATATCTATAACAGGAAATTATGCATTTCTTCCAGACTAAATGACCAGTGCAGAGCATACATCATGGGGTACACTCTTGATGTTGAGACTGCCAGCATGGTGTGGAGAGAGTAAATTCACTTGCACTGCCTCTTCACTGAATAGTAGAAGGAATGCTATTATTTACCTCAAATCAGAAAGAAAAAGAAAAATATAACTCAATTGGAACCCTTACTGATCAGGCTTTGATGGCTTTGTAAAAAGAAAAGTGGAGTAAAAAGTCAACAAAAAGACAAAAGAAAAAAGAGGGGAGTGTCATGCTGGAGATGGATGGAATTCCATTGAACAGACAGTAATGATGACATGTAGGTTACCCTGAAAGATGTATTATTGAATGAAATTAATGATTTTGATACCTACATCAAAGAAAATAACAGGATTATTAGAGAAATAACTAAAGCAGTTAATGAACATGCCAAAGCGATCCAAACCATTATCCAAGAATATGAGTTGCTAAAATCCAAGGTGGCAGCTGCCAATACCAGAGGGGGACCTGCTGGGGGTGATGATGATTGAAATGGAGGAATGGGCATGGTACAAAAACATCAGATCATCTAGTTGTTAGAGAATGTAGAGGGAAGAAATTGGAAAGACTACATTCCTACGAAATTGATAGATTGGACACAACTCCCAGTGGCAGAAATCCAGACAGAAGCACTTCACTAAACTGTGTAGGTCCCAGGGAGAGCCTCAGATGTCAGACCAAGATAAATCATTGTGTGGTTTAGCACACATGCCAGCAAAGAAAATGCTGAGTGTTTTATGGAACCTATAGCATCAGCTCACAAGTGCTGCTGCAAGAGTTAATGTTGATCGAGATTATTATTTTCCTGCTACAAGGAAGAAAAGGGCAGTATATATTCCACTGCAAAGGATGGCGTGAGGAGGAGATATCAAATTTAAAGTACTGTATCCTGCATTATTCCTCCTATTATTTCCTGAGAGAGAAAGAGATTTTGGTACACCGCTGGAGGTATAAAAGGTGTTAGGCCATTGTAATGGTAAAACAGCCATCGTCTGTGGTAATACCAGCCCTGACAAGCATACTCCACAAGAGCAGACTGTATCCAGGAGCTGAATAGAAGGGAAGTTGAATGCTTTCCCATGTTAAAGAAACAATGAAGTACTGAGGATCAGGTTGAGAATTATTAGTCATAGGCAAGACAAATGGCAGATGGGAGATTGACAAGGTAGTGAGGGTCTCGAGTGAATTAATGGAG
Organism: Protopterus annectens; assembly: GCF_019279795.1. Lineage (NCBI taxonomy): Eukaryota > Metazoa > Chordata > Ceratodontiformes > Protopteridae > Protopterus > Protopterus annectens. The sequence continues at coordinate 1,577,536,723 of NC_056735.1, forward strand.
ATATGTCTGCAGATGATTGTCATTAAATTTTGATCAAAAGACAACAAAAAGTCAGGTGCATAATGCATAAAGCCTGCAGAGAGGAAGATGTAACAATGTCAGAAAGTAAATTACTGAAGCATTTTGTAGATTACTGCATTTTATAATATATGGTCTTAGATGCAAGTCATGTGGTAGGTCTTGATTCATCTTCAAACATACGAATGACTTGGGGTAGAATAGCTGGACTATGAACTTGGTGAGATGCAGCGTGCACCTGCATAAAAAAAAGACATTTGATCTGTACATTTGTTATCTTTTTATGCTTGCAGCTGGTTGCGAATATTTGGAATGATAGGTGGTCACAAGGTGGTTGCCATATATTTCTGCAACATAATGAAAATAATATCTGTTTGCCAATTGATGAGTGAGCTGAATAGCTGGTAGAGGGAGGCATGTAGGACTACTACAGAGAGTGCATAGGTTTGGTGAAAAATCCAAAATTGTATTGCACCAAATTTATTTTTTTACAGATACAGGGTTGAGCGACTGACGGCTGTCAACTGGCACATGACAGTTTTTATAGGCTTAGAAGCGGGAGAATATAGTGGATGTAGAGGCTGACACATCATGCTAAATAATGGTGCAATCTAGTAGTCGATGATGAAATGCTTGGAAAATATGAATTGTGTGAGGGAGGTTGGGTGGGTGGCCTAATGGTTAAGGTGTTTGTCTTACAAACACAGGGTGCAGGGTTTGAGTCTCACAAGGGATAAGTGTCTAGGCTTAAAATGGCTTGCAAGGGCAGTTAGCCTAGTACTAATCTATGAAGCTATGAACCTAAGAGGAAGAAGTATAGGGAAGAAAACACAAATAAAAATATGTAATTCAACAATGGTAGCTGGAACTCTGTGCAGGATAAGGTTATGGTTGCAGAGAGTCTAAAATCTGAAACTCATATGCAGAAAGGGAAAAATGGGAAGAGTACTGATAGAAGGGGGGTACAGTTGTGTAAGGGAACATACCATAACAGTAGACATTCGAATGATCACAGCAGTAGACAGAGCTATAAGGTTTATATCATATGAGATATGAGAGATATAACAGCCAATCAGCTTTCAAAGCTTCAGGGCACCTTCCATGCATCCAAACTGCCAGGCGGCTCAAGCTGAACAGACTAAAAGACAAGTTTGGGCATGAAGCCCTTTACAGCTTTCCTGCCAACAGAGAGACAGAGGCTGAGCCTGAAAGGATAATGCTAGGAACAACAAAAAATAACTGTCCACACCCTGGCATAAAAAGCATGGCAAAAAATAAGGGGGAGGGAGGGAGGGAGTGACTACTGCAGCAGTGATCATTCAAAACATTGCAGTTATAGTAGGGTTACATACACAACCGTACTATATTTGTGATATTGATCACTGCCGCAGTAGCCTTAGCTACACTGGGGAGATTTCCCTAGCTAACTACATATGGGAGGTCGAAGGAGAACAATCCAGGACCCCCTGGAGAATGGTCCTAGCAAAGCTTCATCTCAACTTACAGAAGGAATTAAGCTAATGGTGCTTTGTAAAAGTATATAAAGAGAACCGAGTAGCATCTTCTAGAATACTTCTAGAATCTAACTCTTTTCAAAAAGGGACAGATGAACCCAATGCCCTGCTAGAGTGGGTCTTTACCCTGCCTGAAATAATTTTGTTGTGGTGTGTATAGCAAAAGGTAAGAGCTATGGATAACCATTTGGAAATAGTCTGTTTTGACACAGGTTTTCCCTTCTTACTTTCACAAGAAATGAACCATTGATCCCACTGTTCAGCAAAGAAAATGGGGAGATGGATATTTTGGATTTATGTAAACTTAGATACAGTTATGACATAAGAGAAGGATTAGTTCTCAAGAAAACTATGTTCCTATGGAAACTGTTATAGGGTTGACTCACTATAGCAGCTTGCAACTCAGATACCCTTCTTACTGTGGTCAGAGCAATCAGTAAAACTGTTTTCTATGTTAAGAATTTCAAGTCAGCCAGGTTAGCTGGTTCAAATGAATCAAATGTTAGCTTCACAAACACAATATTAAGATCTCAAGGAGAGGCCACCAGTTTTCTTGGAGGCCACTTGTACAAAAAAACTCCTTACAAAAACATTTTGACATGAGACTGTATTGAAAGATGAGGATCCATGGGCTGACATACTCAAATGGTTGATAAATTAACCTTGATAGAGTTAAAAGAATAGCCACAGGACAGTAACTGACACAAATATTGTAAAAACAGAGAATGACAAGCCCTGAATTTCTGCCGGTTATGTTGTTGACACCAACTAGAAAATTTTTTCCATTTGCTAATATATGATTTTCTAATAGCATAATTTCCTGGCTCCATTAGTATCTGCTGCATGTCCTCAGGTGCCTAAAATTAAGTAAGATCCTATTATCCAGGCAGATAATTAAAGTTTATTAATGTTGGAGGATATCAAACACACCTGTTCTTGTGTGAGTAAAGCCAGTCTGTGAGGAAAGTTGTGGTAATTGCCCCTGGCAGTTCCCAAAAGAAAGGAGAACCACATTTGCCTCGGCCACAAGAGTCACCACAATGATATTGTGGGATTTTTTCTGAATCTTCAGAAGTACCCCGGATATTAGTGGAAAGGGAAGAAATGCATACAAGGAAATTCCTGTCCAAGGAAAGGAAAAGCAAAGGTATATGTTTTCAAGGCCTTCATGCATAGAGTCCTAGAACAGAATCTTGTCAGTTGATTGTTTAGAGAGGAGGTAAAGAGGTCTACTTGAGAAACTCCCCATGGATGGATCAAGTATTGGAAGAACTCCAATCAAGTTTCTATTCCAGAGGGTCTGCCTTGGTATTGCTCAAATTGTTTGCCACACAGTTTTGCTCTGATAGAATGTAGGATGCCTGTACAGTGAGACTGTACTGTGAAACTATATCCCAAGTAACATGGTAGTCTACAAAAGGGGTACAACCTGGTTTCCACTTGCTTGTTGATTTATCACATGAATGTGTAATTGTCTGTTACCACATGAAGAGGTCATAGGGAACAAATATGTTTCAGACAGTTCAGTGCCTGGATCAGGGGAAAATATTCCCTTGATTTATATGTCCTTAGTGTCCCATACCCACTTCAATTCTATCCCTCCTTAAACTGCTCCCCATGGAAAGTCTGATGGATCTGTAGTGATTAACTGTTTTGGAGCAGGGTGGGGAATGGGAGACAGAATTAAAGATATCTGTTGTCTCCATCAAGTTTTCTCTCTTCTGATGAATCCCAGCACTGGCATTTGAAAAGATAAAGGCTGTTGAGGCTGGGAACCAAAGAGATTTCAGATGTCACTCTATCTTTAGCATGGTGAGTCTTGACAGGGGTATCATGAAAATCATAGATGTAATGAGACCCAAAATCCTGAGGTATTCCCTCACAGTAGCTATCATCTCAATGGGAAACCTTAGATGTAGATCTAGATAGAGACCTATTTTTATGTGGAAGAAAAGCCTTTGAACTGAGATGTCTATCTGAAATCCCAGGAACATAATCAAGTGTGAAGGAGTCATATTTTTTTTAATGTGCTCTTGAAATCCAAGCTTGTGTAAGAGATATCTCACCCAACAGAGAGATACCTGACACCTTGGAAAGGACTCTGCAAAGATAAGCAAATCATGTAAATATGGAAACATGTAGACGCCATGTGGCCTGCAATAACCACTAACTGGAATAAGACATTTTGTGAACACTCTTGGTGTAGTGGATAGTCCAAATGATAATGTGATGTAGGCACAGAAAACCTTAAGAAATGTCTGAAGTCTGGATGAATAGGGATGTGATGAGAAGAATCTTTTAAGTCTAGTGTTACCAAGAAATTTGAAAGAGAAAGAGGAGGCAACAGGTTGTGAAGTAACATAATTTTGAATTTGGGCATTAGCACAAACAGGTTTAGGGGAAAAAAAGACCCAGAACTGGTCTCCAGTCATTTTCTTTCTTTGCCACTAGGGACATCTTTGAATAAAAAAAAAACCCTTCCCCTCCTGGGAAGGAGTAACTGATTCTTTCACTCCTTGGGACACCATGTGATGAAGAACCAGTGAAAATACAAGTGTATGATTTTGAGGATAAGGAACAACCCTTTGGAAAGTTGGAATGTTCTCCCACTGCCATTTGTAACATTGAGGAATGGTTTTAGAATCAATTTGTTTGAAACTATCTGCTGCCAAAGAGAAAAATGGAAATTTAGACATTTAGGGTGGGATGGGAGGTCACAAAGAGTCTTGAATTGTCATTTAGACCTGTTGGACTGTCCTTGGTTTTGGGAGGATCAAGGCTACTTTTTGGAACCCCCTTGACATTTCTTCTTAAATCTGTTTACCTGTATTTTTTAGACTGTTTATTATGCTTTTTTTGCCAAAAGTGGATGAAGAGATAGACACTCCCTTGAAAATTCTGATAAAGCAGGGCTTAAAACTCTTAGAGATTCCCTGGATTATCTTACCCCTTTCATGACACATTTTGGTCACCTCTGCAGTAGATGGACCAAACACTAATTCTCTGTCCAAGGGGAAAATTAAATTCTCATTTTAACATCATCTTTGAGGTTCTGAGAATGCAGACATGCAAACCTCCACAAAACTGTACCAGTGACCCTTTTCCTGGAAGAAGTGTCAGCCGAGTGATACACACACTATAAACTATAGTGACCTGTGCAATAGAAGAAACTAACATAATTAAAGCAGATTTTTACTCACAACAGGAAACTGCAGATAAAACGTTCTTCATACTTTCACAATTAGTCATAACAAACTAACATATAAGCCTAAAAAATCAAAATTCTAAAAATCAAAGTGTGCACTTTTTCCTGATACCCTATCAATAATTTCCCCATCCTTATCAGAAAGATTAGAATTGGAATAGACTAGGTGCTTAGCCGTAGCAGTAGTAGGATCAACTAAAGCTATAGTTGCTTGGTCAAGTTTGGGAAGAGTATATAAAAATTTTAAAGACTAAGAAACTTTATGCATTCTATCTGTCTTTTTAGGGACAGCTGGTTGACAATCAGGAAAATAGCAGGTAGTAATACACGCATCTTCTAAGGCATACAAAAAAGGAGTAATGGGTATACAATTTGGAAAATCCTTCTGTATCAACTCATAGTTTTTCAAAGGAAATGAAAAATCTCAGGGTTCTCCCACTGAAAAAACTGCCACATTTTATCAATAGTGTCAGATAAAGAGAATTCCCCACAGGGAGAATCAGAAACTGAGTTTTCCTTTTAGTCTGAATCAGAAATCTGAGAAAAAAATACTGTAGCCATCCCTGCCTGAATTAAACCCTGAGCCAGAGCCAGTAAACTACTCCTATCTAAAAAGATTTGAAGAGGAGTAGACACATGCTTGATTTTCTGTTTCTTTTTGAAAGGAAAAATGGGGCCAGACATGTTAGTATTGGCAGCAGCAGCTTCCCCGTGGATAGGCACAGCGTTGTGACACAACAGGGAAACCTTCCCTGTTCCCTCATCCAAGACTGACATGAGTGGCTCTCTCTTGCCCACTAAGGGGATCCCAACAGCTCCAGGGGATATGGCTAACCCCCATCTACAGTGGCTGCTGGTGTTACACCAGATGAATCTGGGGTAAAAGATCAGTTGCCTGAGGTACAACAAATGGCCACAGCAGAGTCATCTACATGCTGCTGATGTAAACTTCTAGCCTTTTGTGGTGGCAATGGCTGTTTAGCTTATTTTTCTTTTTGTGGCTGAAAGAAGGACTGACGATGGACCACTAGTCATCTGTCCATCGTCAAGTTGAAAATTTACCTATTTTTTGGATAAGACAAGCAGCAATGCCAGTTAACACTACCAGTCTATACAACTTACTTTTTTGGTAGATAAAAAAGAAAACACTTTAAAACACTATGCCAGCCTTAGAAAAGTAAAGTAAACAATATTTCTTCAGAAAAAAAACTGTTTTTAGTTACTTTGAACCACTTTTAAACTGACAGGAAAAATGAGTGCTCCATTTAAAAATACATTACAGTATCATGACAGTACATTAAAACTTAACACTCCGAGCTTTAACATAACTTTCCTAAAGATGACAGAAACAAAAATAAGAAAATGAAAGTACCCCCCCCCTCCCCAAAGGAAACTTATCTGTTCATCAAAGGAACAGTAGAAGGTGATAACTGATCATCAAAACCATTATAGGAGCATGCTCTTTAGCAGCAGTGAAACTCTGTGGCTTTGTGCCCAAATTTGTCTATTAATCAGCTCATCTCAAGCTGCCTAACATTTTGGGCTCCTAGAAGGTGCCCTGAAGCTTTGGAAGCTGGCTGGCTGTTATATCCTTGGCAGAATATAACCCATATAGCTAAGACAACTGCAGCAGTGATCAATATGATGAACACAACACATGCTTAGTAGGTCCACAAGAGACAGTGCCAGAGTGCATGTGAAGGAAAGTACATTCCACTAAATGGGAAGTATTAAAATTCAACACTCAGCTACAAACTAATATTAAAAAAAAAACATCAAAAGTTTGGAATGCTTTACCGACACAGACACTACCTTACTCTCTCATCCAAACAACTTATATCTACCACTTACCTCATTCCCTGTCTTCTATATGGATCCTCTCTATTTACCAGTCTTCAATCAACCCTCAAATTAAAACTATCTTCATGCTATAATAAAATCTCCAAGTTTGCCATCGGATCCAAATCATCCACTCATCGCTACAACTCCCTCTATGCCCTAAATTGGTTGGAACTCCCAAACTACCTGACATTCATTCAACTTACAACAGCACATAAGCCCATTTTTAAACCCTCTAACTGTCCTTCTCTCTCCTCCACCCTAAAAATACATCAGCCACATAGAACACCCTGATCCAAAAATCAAAATCTCCTCGAACTTTACAAACCTATACGTTCTCCAAGGCAACTATTATTATCTTTCTCCCTTGCCAGATCATGGAATTTACTTCCCCCTCACATTAGAACTACCCAGAATCTCTCTACTTTTAAGACCTTACTCCACACTTATCTCTCCTCTCTCTGGGAATGCTCCTGATCTCACCCCGCCTGATGCTTTCCCCCCTTTTACCCCTTCCTATCTCAAATTCAGCTGTTGTATGCTTATCTCTAGTTTAAATTGTTCAATTTTATTTTCATCATATATTATGCATTGCTTGAATTTTTGTTTCTTTAACTATTGTAAATATTGAAAATACTGTATTTGAGTTTTTATTGTTGATGTAGCAAATACTGTTTTTTCTTTGGAGCTTTTCTTCCCAGACCTCCATTGAAAATGGGCTCATCTAGACACAATGGGCTTTCCCGGTTAACAAACTGAAAATAAAAAAAATATTAAAAAAATGAGGAACAGCCCAGACATAGAAATAGTAATGGTCATAATACTGTGCATGCATTCGTACCTATAAGTGAAGAATGAGAGGCTGTACGTAAAAGGCAAAGGACTGTTTGATGCATAACAGAAAAAAGCAGACAGACCAAAGAGGTGAGATGCATAAAAGAGAAAGAGGAGTGGAGGCATAGGTATTGAAAGTATCCTTGACATTCTTAGCATGATACAGATACTTTCTCACAGGCGTGCCAAAGAGGAGTCATTGTCCTCATCATAAAAGTACACATTTATGTATATAGTTATAGTTTTGGGGACTGAGGTGATATTAAGGTGGGAAGTGAGGGGCTTATAAAACTAAGATTACTAGAAGGGAGAGATTCAATATAGGTAGTAGTCAAACGTATTAAAATGAATGATCAGAAACAGGTCAGCTATAGGGAGATAGGAGCAATATGGTCATAGAACGGGATGATAAAAAGAATAGAACTAATGTACGACACAGGAAATGCTAGGTCATTAAAGATATGATCATGGAATGTCAATGATTTAGTATAATCAATTAAGAGACAAATTATTTTAATGCATTTAAAAATGAATTAATTTGAGGTGGCTATCAACACTAGAAACTTGCTAGAAAGGAATGGGCAGTATTACAGTAGAATGAATATAAGGGATTGAGGAGAAAGGGAGAAGTGATGACTTCCCACTTTATTTTTGGTAACGTAGGCCTGCCATCAGTGATTATATTTGGCATGATGCATGAGAATTGCCAAGGGATGATAACTGTAAAAAGTTAATAAACATTTGCAACAAGTTAAAAAAAAAATTCTTGATGTCTCAGTCAACTACGGGCTGATCTTTATTTTCTATTAGCTGCACATAAGGAAACCTAGTGCCAGGTAATCTATGTAGACTGGATAGCAGCAGTCAAAGCAATAAAACATTAAACTATATGGCAGTGCAGAAGGCTTTGCTGAGGTATTCAGGTACATTGTCTGGGCAGCAGTCATCACAAGAGGGAAACAGCCCTGTTGTAGCTACCACTGAGTGGCAAGCATTACACAGAAATATTTGAACACACAGTGGTATTGTGAAACCAGGTGATATAAAGAGGGCCTCCTCACCCTTGCAAGGGACTTTATTTTCTTGGGAGGCATTACTGCAATAGAAAATGGTTTCTGCCCTTGTTTTTATTGCAAAATATATATATATATATTTGTTTTATTTTAATAGACTTTTTTGAAATTTTTGTGTGCTTTTGAGTAAGAGCACTGCCTTTCCTTTTATTTAGCTACATACCAAAATCTCATCTCTATCAATTGAAACAAAATTCTTTGTAACATTGTAATATTTTTCAAGCCAAGTAACTACATGAGCAGCAAACAAAGCCAATCCTACCAAATGATGGTATTCTGAGTATCCTTTATTCAGAGTATCCTTTATTCTGAGTATCCTTTATTCAGAGTATCCTTTATTCTGAGTGTACTTTATTCAGAGTATCCTTTATTCTGAATATCCTTTCCTGCTCACCTACTATAATATTACAGTGAATGTGGAGTGATACATTTTCCTTGATATACTATCATTTTAGGTATCTTTTAGCATGTAGAGACTTGATAAACCATAGCTGTAGGAAACTTGTTACTATATTTTCCTTTCAAATATAGTTAGAGCAAAAAAGTACAACTCTTTCTTATCAGTTTTATTACATTTTAACTATTGTGTGTGCAGAAGTGTTCAGAAAGTCTTTGGATACATGTGAGTTATGGTCTAATTAGAACAGGCCATGGAATACTGCATCCATAGGACATAACTTCAACTCTTAACTTCAAAGGCAAAACAAGACCCGGGACAGAGGGATCCACTTGGACAGAAGCTTAGAGTGAAGGAGGTGTTCCCTGTGACTGACAATTTATTGAAGATACTGTAAAGGAGAGCTTACATAGCCAGAAGGGCTACAGTTCAAGTACCAGAGGAGGTACTGGATTACTTAAGGCAGAACCTTATGAACAGCCAGGGAGAGAAAGAGAGAATTTGGAGAAGCTACAAGCTATAGCAAAGAGGCTGCAGTTCACATACTTTGAGGTAACTTGAGGAAAACACATATTCTGGTAAAAGGAGACTAAGAAGTTAACTTGAACAAGTGTCTGGAAAAACAGAAAGGCAGCCTGCAGTGGGAGTACAGAATTCTAGAACCAAGCTGCCAGGCCTATTCCTCTATGGCTTGCTAGTCTAAGGTAAAGTGATCCTGCTTATAATAGACTGTTCACAATAAAATAAGAATAAAATAACTATACTCTAACCAGCAATGTACTGAAGACTGAATGAAATCTGGATTCTTTGTTTTTCTTATGTATGTATGTATGTATTCATTTTTGCTGAGGAAAGTGATACATTTTCATAATTTATATATATATATATATATATATATATATATATATATATATATATATATAATAAAGGTGATCTCTGCTGGTTTACCTAAAAAGATATGTTTTCACTTTACTAAGAAATCTGCTGTATGACACTAAGAACACCTCTAGCTGAAGGGTCTTAACTATAACGACAAAACTAAAGAAAACCATAAAAATGAACACTGAAGGTGGTACTTTAAGATGGCTATCACCATAGTGTAGTGCTAAGTATCATGAGCTGGTATTTTTATTTCTGTCTGAGCTGCACATAATGTGGTGAAAGATGAATTGGAAATAAATGATATTATTTCAGATCCATCTGTAGCCCCATTACTGAGAGCACGATAGGGTGAGTGACCTAGACAAATGCCATTTTCCTGAGATTAAATGCTGCAGTCCTCAGAACTCTCATCATCAAAAATAGTGGCAACTTTAACTTACTTTTCAATGTTTCATTCAGCCAATGCATCCTACTGTTGTAGGTTTATTGTCAAATGAGATGTGGAGCATTGTCGAACCTATAATGGTAATAGGATTTGGCATTTTGCAGTTGTCTTATTCATTGAAGGAGTTTTGATTGTTTGAACATGTGAGAGTCAAATATTTTTCATCTCAATTATTTTGAATGAACCTTAACATGAATTCACAGATCTTTTTCTGCACTTGCATAAAATGTTGCCGACCAAAGGGACAGTTCAGCTATTGTGATCCCAGGAAATTAATTTAGAAACATGTTAGGCAGAGTGAGGAAAGATCTGATGACGTCCTGACAATATTAAGGATGAAAACACTTAACTTTAAATAAATGTATAATCTGATGAATGGGTCACTGATTTTTCTACATAATATTAGTTTTACTGTGTGGAAATAGTCTTTTTACCTCACGATTTTGTTGTGTTATTAGTTTTATTTCCATGTGGTATTCTCCATTCTCTTGGTTTTAGTTTATTTCAGAGTGAAGAAAGACCTCATTATTTTCTAACTTATATGACTCTGATTCACTTGATATTACCCCTAATGCTAATTAGCATTTTCCTGTGGTAATCACCACTCATGGTCCATGCATCACATTGGTACAAGCCCCCCCTTATTCAATCTCCCACACATATGCATACATTCAAGCATGCACACACACACACACACACACACACACACACACACACACACACACACACACACACACACACACACACACACACACACACACACACACACACACACACACACACACACACACACACATGCGCGCGTGCACTCTCACGGACAGTCACAATCACACAGACACTCAGAGGAGGGCACGCACACACATGCACACACACACACACACACACACACACACAGTCACAAACACACTGAGAGACAGATACGCGCATGCACACATACACACACACACACACACACACACACACACACACACACACAAAAACACACACACACACACTCACATGCACACATGCATGCAGAGGTGCACAATCACATGCATACACACACAATCACAGAAAGTCACAAACACAAACACACAGAAATGCACAGAGGCAGGCAGACATATACACACACACACACACACACACACACACACACACACACACACACACACACACACATACACACACTCTACATCCAAGACCAGTCATACCCCTACAGACATGCACACCTGCTGCCACACAGACACATACACTACCTCTCTTCAGGCACTTACCTTATCTTACCTTTTACATGGTCTGACTGAAAGATTACAAAGGCGGAAAGTAGCATTCTAGCTGTGTTCATTAAATGGCTCACCATACAAACCTATACAGCAGAGCAATTATCTACCACCCTAAGCAGAGGGATTTCTGGGGAATTGCACATGGCTAATTAGCATAACCCACTCTCCTGAATGCCTTATTAATATTTAACATGACCTTTGAGACACTCCACCACAGTGATTCTACCAGTCCTGTTGAATCACTGGTTCTGAATGGGAATGGGCAACCACCAGTGATTGTCTACTATGTTAAGGATTATCAGTGGTGTTAACCCTTTTTGAATCATAGCCTAATAAAGCATGCAATACATACTCATCTGGGATTTTCTACAGTTTTATATTAAGGGCAAGCTGTATATGCAGACAAATGTTTTATATATGATACTCTTTTGTTCATAGTCTGTCTTTTTTTTTTCCAGTTTTTATAATGCGCTATAGTTTGTCTCTTCAGATGATTGCATTTTATAAGGCCATTTTCTAAGTTTGCATTACATACACTTTGTGATGCTTCATTGCATTCAATTTAACTGTTATAACACATGTATGTACCAGGCTCAGGTTAACCAGAAGTAAATTTGCAAACCCAGCAGTAACACATATGCAAATAATGTTATAGCTAGCTACACTAAACTACAGCCCAGTCATTTGGACTGGGATACCAAATAATATAACTTAACCACAAGGTCTATAAATCTCAAACTTAACTGAGTTAGACAGAGGGTACAAAAGACTGACTACTAAATACAAGTGTGTGTGAAAGGTTCTCCAAAAATACTAAAAAAGAGTAAAATATCAAACTGCGTTAAGTACGAGGAATGGTTAGTCAAATAAAGAAATTCTTGACCAAGCATAAAGAGCAGATTATATCTTTTCTGGGCAGCAGTATGCTTTTCCACTTTCCCAGACTGTGACATAAACATGCAGCTTCATTAGTGAGAGTGTTGCCTCTGGTGAACATGTCAGAAGAAGAAAATCTGAGTGATAGAGTGGACTATGAATCAAAAAGGCTTAGTGCAATGAGAAACCTTTGATCTAAGGGTTTCACATCATGCTAAGCCTTTCTTAACGACAGTCATAAAGTCAGCCATAGTGGCATATTGATTATACATCAAGCATTGTTTATAATCTGTACTATTTGCCAATATTCAATGCTTGAGTTCAGATAAGAAGGAATTGGGCTGGTATGGTGCCATCTTCCTCAAGAGCAAATCGGAGATTAGGCTTATTGTGACAATGCAACAGAGAAGTTACAATTTGCGAAAGTTCTACAAAATATCTAAAAGCCGCATACAGACAGATACCATGCCAGCTTTGTATGATTGGGCACTTTTTCTATTAAACATTTATGTCCATCAGTAGCTTTTCTCTAAGCCACAGAACTACTTCAGACAGAATAATAAGATATTTATGCTTGGCCCCAATATTTTCAGTGATATAGAAGAGAATATATATTTTACCATCTATATATTGCTAATCGTTAGCTGAAATTTTCTGAGTGGCAAGCCCATACTTGCTCCCACACCTAAAACACACACTGACAAGTACTTCACTTCCCCATTTTGTCAGCACTGCAAAGTACAGGTCACTATTTAGCTTGTATTAACTGTATCTATGGAATACGTTTCTGAATGATCACTTGTTGCAGTCCTACCTGTTTGCAATTACAGCTCTCATTTGTCCCTTTTATCCTTTCCATGTAGTTCTGGCCTTTATACTCAGCCAGCCATCCTCCCTGTCACCTAATACATGTTATTGTCCGCTTCCCTTCCATCTTTTTCAGTGCTCTGACCTATTCTATCAAGATGTCCATCTCCAACATATTATAGTGCCACTGACTTTCCCATCTATGTTTCATAATCTTACATCATACCCAACTGAATACCCCTTAACATTTAAAGAAATCCTGCAGTATTATGTTGTTGAACCTGACATTTTGTCAATTTGTTCTCATTATCCTCATTGAAACTCCTTGTTATGTAATTCTCGATTCACACTGACGTTAAAACATTATCTGCTTTGCATAAATACCTATAATTCATCCTTTCTCATTCATTTCAAATAAGTTCCACATCAGTGACTTGTCTTCATTTTTCTTTGCATCTTTTCACATTTTCCCTCTACATTGGAGCCCCTATGTCTGTTCCAAAACAAATATATAACCTAATGAAATGTTGTTCCTGTAGTTTGTGCAGAGGGTTAAGGTTGTGAGCTTGAGTTCTTCAGGTACAAGACTTACCTCTTAACCCTCATATGCCCACTGTGTAACTGTGTTATTGTAGCCTTCACATGAATATCTCTAGCTCCAGCATTTACTCTGCTTTAGAATAAAACAAATTAAGTAACTTACATATATTTATTTTGCACTATTGGTATATTATGTGTGCCATGTGATATCCACAGATTGATATGATTCAAGAATTCTAAATGATTGATTCAAAGAGTATACTAAACATTTTTACAATGTGTGCAGTCACTATATTAAACTACTTTTTTATCTTGAATATTTGTTTAAATTAGATAATTATATAAAAAACAAACACTGGAGCAGCAGAGGAAGACACCAACCAGGAATTAGTGTAAAAAAAAATAATTTTTTACGCTAATTCCTGGTTGGTGTCTTCTTCTGCTGCTTCAGTGTTTGTTTTTTATTTGTTTTTCTTCACTGGTGGTTGTTTTATTATTTGTTTAAATTAGGCTTAACAGAAACCAGAACACTCTGTTTTATAAAAAATATATACACTGGAAACTAATTTTTGAGCATCAGTCTTAATGAACAGAGAGTTTTCAGGCTGTGATAAATTCTCATATCACATATGGACACATTTTTACTCTGAGAAAGTTTTATCATCTGTTGCTCCTTATGCAAGACAGCCCCTATTTAGGCAGTAGCATCCTGTGGAAAAAACATAAAACATGGCAACAGACCAGATAATTTATGACACAAATACTTCCCATATTTTAGATTAAACAACAGAAACCAAATGAGAACTTTTATTTTGGCAAGAATGTGAAGTGTAGTCCTTTAAACCACTGACATATGTGATTTGTCATGTAAAATGACATTTCCTCAAGAAAAATGTCCTACTTTGGGGTGGTGATAACTTCTCTAACTCCAAACCTGTTGATAATTTACTTGACCCTGGATATGCTGAACTTCTCATGGACCTGACTGCCTAATCAAATGTTTCTCTCATCTTCTGTTTAACTGCAGATCAGGAACGGGACTTCAATGTATCATTGGTTATTCAGTTAGCACACTCACACTTCCTGCTTTGTGAAAGTCCAAAGTCATGTCTACTGCTACATTTTTTCTACCACAGGAAGTTTTTTGGATGATTTGTTGCACTAAAACATGTTTACACATCTTTTTTGTGATAACGTTTCTTATTAACAAGTACAAAGATAAGTATCAGTTAGGTAGTTTAAGATTTAGAGGTATATTCATCAAAAAATGTGCTGGTGAGAGATCTGCCAACTGTTATCTTGCATTCCTGTATTCTACATATGAAAGAGTGCAAAGTTGTCTCAACTGTCACCCTTTATGATAAGATTTTTAAGTGTATAACCCATTACAGGGTGAAGTGCTGTGCTTAAATTCCCATTATCTCACAAAAATATTAAAATCTTTACTCATCAGCTGTGGAATCTTACCTAATATCAGATAATAAAAAGGGCAATGCTTGACAAAGATTTGGTTTCAGCAGTATAGCAATACTGTGATTTGTAGTTTTGTGCAACGGCACAATTTCCAGAAAGTTGGGATAATGGTCTACAGACATGAAATAAGGAAAATGTTTTGTATAGATACAGCTATACTTCTACATTCTTCCAATCTACAATTCATATTCCATACAATAGCATTCCCTCAGCTTCTTCGGTTTGTACCATCAGTGCAAGTTTTTTAGACATATCAGGTTATTAAAGCACAGCGAGTGTGCCTTCTTTGGTTATATTCAGATGTCACTGGTGGATTTTACCTAGCATTGCCTCAAGTAACTAAGTAGAGATAATGATGGCATCATTTTTAAGTAAGAAACCTTGTAGAAGGGAACCCATCTTAGTATGGACGGTAAATACAAATGATTGATTACAATATATTTCCAATTCGTGATTGCATTACACAACAATCACATTTTTAGGATCTCTTTGTTCAAACACTAAACTCTTCCATTTTCTTAGAGGATATTGGCATTTGAGAATGAATCAATATTAATTTTAGATCTTTCTCAAATAAATCCCCTCTGTATTCCTGAAGAGGAAGACTCAATTCTATTATATATGACCACCCCACAAACAAAAATATTTAGTGATTAATGATGCCATAGTGAGCCACAGAGATTCCTCACTCCCTAGGCAAAGATAAGTGGAGAATGAGTTGGTTTTCAGGAGCCAGGATGTCAGGCATCTATAGGGCATTTAGGATGCCTGCACCACACAAATATAAATATGACAGAGCAAGTTGCACAAGTGGAAGTGAATGACATGCTGTAAATCCACATGGAAGATAGAGGGAGAAGTATGTGAGCTCTCTATGCAGATCTAAAATGTTGGTTAGATGTTGACACTGAGCTTAATCCTCCCAGTTCAATAGATTTTGCCCAAATACAAATAAATAATGATTGGTTTCAATAATTGTTTAAATAATTTGTGCCATTCTAGTGGGATCTAGTATGTGTCAGCACAGAACGAGATGCTTGATAGTCCTACTTGCTTTGCAAAGGATGTTCAGCACTTCTTATTTAAAGGATTCTACATAATGGTTAAAGCATTTGTTGCTCCCATAGTGCCCTTTTAGATAAAGTTGAGTTAAGGAACATTCTATTGTAGCAAGTGTATCAAAACAGGATCAAATTAAAGCAGTTCTGCTCAGTGCTAGATCTCCAAACAACACTATGCCTAATCTTGAGATACTCCTGCATTTGGAGGACATTCATATATGTGAAATCACTGAAACCTGAATTAAATGCCCAAAAATCACTCCCTGCATAATTGAGTTTAGTGCCTAGCACCCCTTCGGACCCGAGTGTGACTGTGGTACTATATCCCTATTTCTCAGAGATTATATCACCTCTAAACAGAATCACAGAGAACTTAGAGAAGCTACAAATTGAGCTTATTCAACTCCAAATCATATTAAACAAAATCAACCACCTGAAAAAATATCCAGCTCTTCAAAACCTACTAAAACCCAATCTAACATCAAATCCATGACAAAACTAGCACAAGGCACTGAAAAGCAGCCAATCTAACATCAGACAACTCAGATCCTCTGAGAAGCTCCTTCTACAAGTAACTAGGTCTAACAGCTCCCATGGTGAATTCCTCTATTCAAATAGTATCTCCAGATTATGGAATATGTCCCCTCAGCCAATATTATCCACTGTCAACCCTCATATATTTAAAATACTTCTCAATTCCCACATAGCAAAATCATGGCTTTGCTCCTGTCTTAATCCTGGCTGAATAATATTATTACAGTATTAATAATTTCTTCCTAACCAATCCTTTTCAAGTCACTTTATTATTAAACCACCTTAATGTACTATCTCTTTCTCATCCCATAACCATCATTATCCTTTTATTATGCATTCTATTAACTTTTCTATGCCTAAATTAACAGTAATTTTCATTGAGTAAACAGACCTACTTGAAACTCAAACAATTCCTGAGTAATCTACCAGTTACTGTAATGCATCTTTAAAAATGTACTATGTGACACATAGCTCACAACACCAGTGTGCCACCCAACAACAGCCCCTAAGGCAAGACAATGTACACAACACTTTAGTCATAGGTGACTCTATAGTCAGGCACATTGATGTCCTACTCACCAGGCTGAACAAGGAGAAAATTACAGTCAGCTGCCTGTCGGGTGCCAGGATCCGCCGCATAACGCATGCACTCAAGTCACTCCACAACAAGTACAAATATGACTCTGTCATTGTCCATGCTGGAGTGAATGACTTGAGACTTACCTCCCTGGACTACATGAAAAGAGACATGGAAGAGCTCTTGGATCATGTGACCCAGGAAGGTATGACCCTAGCCCTGAGTAGCATCCTGCCTTCGCCCAGAATGATACCACAGTATAAGGACAAAATGATTGACTTCAACAATTGGCTAAGCTTCTGGTGTCATTCAAAGGGGATTCAGCATTTGTCTGCCTGGGAAGACATGATTGACAAACCACAATGCTTTGCCAGAGATGGTCTGCACCTGTCACCCCTGGGATTCAGGTTACTGGCTAAAGCTCTTGCCACCCCTATAGTGCTTTTTTTAGGCAAGGTTCAAAGGATAAAACCACCACCATAACAGATACAAGCATGCAAAATCTGAAGGTAATGCTACTCAATGCTAGAAGTCTAAACCTCAAAATGCACTCTCTCGAGGCACTCCTAAAAATGGAGAACATAAATATCTGTGCAGTAACTGAGACCTGGTTCAAGGCTCCAGAGAGCACCCCTGCAATACCAGGCTACAATTCTTACCACACTTTTCGGCCACAAAACCAAGACCGAAACATTAAAGGTGGATGAGTGTCCATATTCACCAAGGATATTCACATCTCCAAGCTAGTTGCCCAGCACAATACATCTGAAATTCTCCAGGTCCAGCTAACACTAGGTAAGACTGCAATGCAAATTGTAGCTTGCTACAGATCCCCCACTATGCCCCAAGATTCTCACTACACCTTTCTAAACATACTGGAAAAGATTAAGATACAATCAAACACCCTAATACTGGGTGATTTCAACTACCCTGCCATTAACTGGGAAAAACTACTTGGGTACCAACTCCTTTTCCCAACGGTTCTTGGAATTCATAAATTCCAACGCCCTGGATCAACTAATCCATTGTTCCACCAGGGGCTCCAATATCTTAGACCTGGTCATTACCAACATGGGAGATAGATGCTCCACACCAGTGGTCACCCCCTCATTGGTCAGGTCTGACCATAAGTAAATCACCCTTGACATCCACATCCCACCCCCACCCCCCAGTAAGGAAACCTCCTTAAAAAACTTCTCCAAAGCCAACTTCATGCTACTGAAGGCAGAAGTGACAAACTTCACAACACCTACGCAGATGGGATCTGGAAGTTCAACTGCAGAATCCTACACTAAGGCACTGTACGAGCACATCCACTCATACTTGAATCGTGCCATCCCAAATAGAACCAAGATGCTCTTCTCCAAAAAAAGGAAGCCAATCTGGTGGTCCCTTGCTATAAACAAACTATACAACAGAAGGAAGAAACTGTTGCAGAAAAGAGGAAAATTCCAGGATGGAAAAAACTCCCTCACCAGCCTCACTAAGAAGCCGAGATCCCTCATAGAATCCTCAAAAGCTAGTTACGAAAATAAAAGTGCCAAAGATTCCAAAGACAACCACAAGGCATTCTATAGTTATGTCAAGAATCTAAATGGCAATGCTCAGATCTGCTCTGAGCTACAACAGAATGGCATTAAATATACTGATCCCAAGGATATTGCCAATATCCTGGCAGATCCATTTAGTGCCAACTTCACCCCCCCCCTCACCCCCAAAAGGGCCTATCTCAATACCAAAAGATTGCCAAATTCCGATAATCATGGCCACACAGGTAGAAACCGCACTCTCCAAAGCTAAGAATACAGCATCCATGGGACCAGATGACATCCCAGGCTGTGTACTACATGAACTACAAAATGAACTGGCACCTCACCTAAGTGTCATATTTAATCATAGCCTCCCCTCAGGCTTTGTGGCCACTGAGTGGTGCACAGCTACATTTATCCCACTCCAGAAGGGAAGATCCATCTTGGATCCCAGGAACTACCATCCGATCAGTCTGACAAGCCTGATCTGCAAGGGCATGGAATGCATTATCATGGAACTTATAAACAAAGACATTGGCAACCTTCAATCACTGGACCCTTCCCAGTTTGTGTTTGTGAAAGGCCAATCTTGTCTCCTGAATCTGACTGACTTCTTCGAATCAGTCTCCAGAGCTGAGGACGAGGGTAAGGCGGTCCACACAGCCTATCTGGAATTCGCCAAGGCCTTCGACACCATCCCCCACTCTGGAATCATAGATAAACTTACTAAGCTGGGCATAAATCCCTACATCACTCGATGGGTTGCCAACTGGCTTACTGACAGAACCCACACTGTAAAAGTAGCCGACTCCAAATCCAGCTCCAGACAAGTGACAAGTGGAGTACCTCAGGGTTCAGTCCTGGGACCACTGTTGTTTGGCATCTACTTCTCTGAAGTACAGGCAAACACTAAGGGACTCTGGCTAACAAAGTTTGCAGATGATTGCAAATTGGGAGCCATTATTGAATCCTCAAATGATGTGGATATTCTACAAAAGGGCCTTACAGAAACAGATGCCAGCTGCCAGAGCCATGGGTTCAAGCTTAATGCCAATAAATGTATAGTTATCCCCTTTAGAAAGAAACTTGTACCCATGAATTACCACATAGGTGGATGGATACTAAACATCGAAAGTGTGATGAGAGACTTAGGGACACAGGTGTACAGTGGTCTCACTTTCGATAACTACATCACCACAACAGTCAGGAAATCCTTCTATGTGGCACACCTCATCACTAAGGGCTTTCCATCCAGAAAAAAGGAGGTCATTGTACCACTGTACACATCCCTTATTAGACCCAATATAGAGTATAATGCCCCATTTGGTATGTACCTCACAAGACATCTGCAACAGCTGGAAAGGCCACAGAAATACCTCACTAAAAGAATCACAGGCCTAAAGCAGATGCCATATGCTGACCATCTAAAAAAACTCCAGCTATACTCTGTGGCATATCGTCTACCGAGAGGCGATCTCTGCTTAACATACAAGGCCATGTCAAACCCTGAGCTGTTGGACATGCTCCACTTAAAGAAATCCCAATCCCTCAGAGCCACACGCTCCAGGGATCTAAACCTTGTCATCACAATGAACAAAACATGTTGGTGGGATGGGTTCCTGACCCAGGGACTCCACATACTCTGGAATAGACTGCCATACATGTCAAGCAGAGCACCTCATTGGCCCTCTTCAAAAGGAACCTTGATGATTGGATGGGAGATAGGAAATTCACCACATGGATCATGTCAGTCGACCTGCTAGACAGGGGCCCAGAGAAGTAAATATTGTGGGAAGAAATATCCAAGGAATTGTTATGGCTAGGCTTGCATAGCCTAGTACCAAACTATGAACCTATTTATTAAATTTCACTGTATGTAAAACCTATGTAAGATTTAACATAAGTTTGTAATATGCTATGTGTTTTTTTTTTAATGAGGGTATTATTATTTTTGTATTACAGATAACTGTATATTTTCAATTATGTCATAGTTAATTATACATTTTCTGTTTAACTTGGGGCTTTCCTCCAGGCCTCCACTAAAAATGGGTTAAAACCCAGTTGAACTGTCCAGTAAACAAATGTAAAAATAAATTTATAAATAAATGTATCTCCTATTACCAGATCCCCTTTCGTGATCATGGAAAGCCATGTCTGGTTCATAAATGTCACAGATGAACTCACCATAATCAAAACTCTATTATTCTGGTACTGCAAGATTATAACTACCCAACAACTGGTTGCAGTACCTATACCACCAACACAGGAAATGCTCAGAATGTTTGGGAACTGTGTAGTGTCATCATGCCCCAATACTCTAGGAGCTCCCTCTCTGATTAAGTCAGACAATAAGCTAGTACCCTACAACTATTGAACCTCACTTTCAGATTCTATGCTGAAGTCTTGAATTTCACTTAAAATAAAATATCTCCAGATATTGTCAAATCAGATAGATTCTCCAAGGAGTTTTATACCACATAAATACATTTGCAGGATCACCAGCCATTCAGATCCAAATATAATGGCAATTTTAAAAGGGAACCATACTGGTAGTCCACTGACATAACATCTATAATAAAAGAAAATAACTTATTAGAGCATTTATTAGATTTAAAGACCCTCAAGTCAGAGAAAATGTTAGGGATTTGACTAAGAATTTTAAAAGGTTGTTAGATATGCTAGGGGAGCCCATGAACAAATGTTGTCATCTGAAGCCAAGGGCAACTGGGTGCTGCAGTGGTGCAACAGCTGCATTGTCACCTCACAGCAAGAGGCTCTCTGGTTTGATTCTCAGCTGGCGTGCCTTCTGTGTAGAGTCTGCATGTCCTCCCTGCATCCATGCGGGTTTCCTCCGGGTGCTCCAGTTTCCTCCCACATTACAAAGACATGCGTCTGATGCATTTCTGCCCTGGTCACCAATGGAAATTGGCTTCATTCCAAGTTTTACTTTCCCAGTAAACAAATGTTAAATAAATAAATAAACTACACATCCTCCTTTAGTTATGGTACATAATTAAAAAACAATATCTACAATGTACAGAACTCATGCTAAATGAAAAATCCTATTCATACCTGGTCAATATTGTAGCAAATACATTTACTACAAAATTCACTCCTGAGAAGACTATCTAAAGCCTTACCATCCCCTTAACTCCCAACCCCCTCCGATCATCACTAAAGATTATGTAGTGAAAGTGTAAGACTAAGAAAGCTTCTTCCATGGGACCAGATAACATATCTGACTGTTTGAAAAATAGTACCAGGCAAGCCCTGGCAGACTCTTTACTTAAGCTATTTATCCTAAACTTGGCTACTGGCACAGTTCCAGAGGTATGGTGTATAGCACTGGTGATGCAACTCCATAAAGGTTGCCCAACTACTGACCAAAGAAAGTATAGGCACATCTGGCTAATGAGTCTCATTTGAACTTCATTAACACCAACATTAAAAATGTCATCAGACTAGATCCATGACAAATTGGTTGTGAAAAAGGCATCTTCCATGCTAGCATAATTAATAAACTAAATATATTACAAATAGGCCCTAAATGGTATGATGGATAGCAAACTAGCTAAAAGACAGATATCAAAAAGTTTGGGTGTCAGAGGAAGTGCTAGAAAACATAAAGGTGATCATTGTTGTCCTGCAAGGCTCAGTACCGGGACCATTTTGACTGGCATTTACTTTTCTGACATACTAAATAAAAAACAAGACCTATGGCTAACCAAGTCTGCAGATGGCTGCAAACAGGGAATCGCTGTCAAATCCCCCACTGACAGAGACGTCCTCCAGCAGGAAATTGCACTTATAAATGTATTGTGCACTGAAAATTTGGTTAATTAAATGTTAGAAAAATGCAATACTGTTGCATTTGGCAGACAAACACTTCCCATGGCATACTGAATTGACAATACCCAACTTCAAAATAAAAATGCAATTGCAGACCTGGGAACCCTGGTTGATAATTCCCTCATCTTTGAACACCATGTAGCAACAGTTGCCAGGAAATCTTTTTAATTGGCACAGCTGATTGCCAAGGAAATATCATCCAGATTTTAAGAGGTTATTGTAGCTTTGTATTTTGCACTGATCAGGCCATTTAAAGAAAATAAAGTTCCCTTTGGGATATGCTTCCCCAGATATATCAAACAGCTGGAAAGACTTTTGAGGTTCCTAACAAAGAGGATCATAGACTTAAAATCTGTAAACATCCCAGAAAAGACAAGAAGCAATGTCTCTCTTTTCTGTGTCTTATAGTTTCCTTAGAGGAGAGCTATGCCTTGCCTTTTCAGCAATCAGGGACAGAGTAGTGCAGAATCTCTTACATCTTCACAATTCAGATAGTATCACAAATATAAGAACAAGAGAGCTAAGCCTATTTCAACAAATAAAGCAAGATGGATAAACAATGTCATTATTTGGGTGGGTTTGGCATAATGGGTAAGGCACCTCACAATCACAAGCAACAGGGTTTGATTCGCACCTTTGAGGGAAATGTCTAGGCTTCAAGTGACCCACAAGGGCAGCTAGACTAGTAGAAGTATAAAAATCTTTAGATTTTTATATTTGTCTCTTACTGTGCTGTTTTTTTTATGTTTATTTACTAGTATATATAGTGGAGCTTTTCTCCTCGGGCCTCTGCTGAAAATGGACATATATCCAGCCAGACTAGCCCGGTCAACAAATGTAAAATAAAATAAATTAAAAAAAAAATAAATTCACTTATGAGCCTATAAACCTCTTCCTCATCTCTGAGATGGACTCCTCCTTGACCTTCCTTCCTAAATAATTGCGTAGGGATCATAAATGTTCCCTGGGCATGACTGGCATAACCCTCCTCCAAAAGGAAGGTATAGTCTAGCATGGCACGGCATATTGGTTGCATAAATCAGTAACGGTGAACTTCATATAATTCCTAAGATTTGTCTGATATGCATTAGTCTAAAAGGTTGATAAACCCGGAGAAGATGCATTTGTAAGGATATTAACATCATCATCATCATCAACCCCCTTTTAATAATATTTCTACATAGGGTCAGGGATTTGTGTCAGCTGTCACCATCTCTCTCTATTCAGTTGCACTCTCTTGCCTTCTTTGACACTCATGCCTGACTGTCGCAGGTCTTCTCTCAAACAGTTCATCCACTTCTTTGTTGGGCAACATCGTTTACTCATGCCTTCTTCCTGTCTGTCCCAAATCTTCTTCACCAGATAATCTTCTGCATTTCTGCAACTGGAGCTACTTTGGCTTCAGCTCTTACATCCTCGTTTCCTCATCTGTGCAGTAATGGGCATCCTACCACCCTTCAGAGGCACTTCATCTCCATCATCTCTTAGCTTGATCAACTGTTCTCCTTGACTGCCCAATTTTCTGTACCACACAGTAGTACTGGTTGCACCACAATTTTTTTTCACCTTACTTTTCAGCTTCTTTGACATTCTTCTCTCATACGCTATACCCAACACTCTATGCTGGTTGGCTGAGTCTCCTCTGATTCTAGCTTCATTCAAACTTCCCTTCTTCTCAACCACCCCTCACAGGTACTTGAAGCTTTTAAATTGTCCCATTATTTTCTCTTCTATCTCAATTCTCATTGTATTCTGATTTCTCCCATTTTCTGCATTTACAGCTGTCATATCCCTACATAGTTTCATCATTTCATCTCATGTGCCTTTAGTTTTATATTCCATTCCCCTATCCTTTGCTGAAGTTTTTACTCAGAGTCTGCCTGTAAAGCCACATCGTCTGCATACAGCAAATTTGTTGATCTGTCCTGTCTGACCTATTTGCTAATGTAGTCCATCACCAGTATGAACAACAGTGGGCTCAATGCTGAACCTTAATGCACACCCACTCTCACCGGGCACTCATCTGTAAGACCAAATGCTGTTTGTAGTTGAGCTATTGGATCCTTGTGCGTAGTTTTCACTAATTTTAACAATGTGTTTGGGACTTTGAACCATCACAGGATTGCCCAAATCAGCCTTCTTGGGACCTTGTCATATGCTTTACCCAAGTCTAAAAACTCCCATTTGGAAGTTTTCCTCATCTCTAGCTTCTGTCTCACTGCAAGCATTGAGTCAGCTGCACTAAATCCTGATCTGAATCCAATCTGTTCATCTCCCATCTTACTTTCTGCTATTGTGTGTATTCATGTATAACTCACCCTCTCCAGAACTTTCATGCAATGTGACAGGAGTTTGATACCTCTGTACATCCACAGTTCTGGATATTCCCTTTGTTCTTGTACACTGACACGAGTATGCTTATTCTCCAGTCATCTGGGATACGACTTTCTCTCCAAACTGCTATGAGTATCCTCAGGAGCCATTTCTCCCCCATCTCACCCATTATCTTTATCACATCTACTGTGACCTCATCTGAGCCTTCTGCTTTTTCTGACTTCATTTTCCTGAGTGCTGTGCTGTTCTAACTTCTTCTATGGTGGGCTGCTCCTCCTCTCTCATAATAGTTTTTGTCTGGGGCAGTACAGCTTCTGTGGGGTTTTCTTCATTCAGAAGCTGCTGGAAGTACTCCTTCCATCTGCCTTTGATGTCCTGTGGACTGGTAAACAGGATGTTGCTGGCATCCCTTATGAAGGGTGTCTAAAATTCTTCTTTATATTTGTTTTTGCCTTGCAACCTGATATAGTTTCATTATGACATCTACTGACTTACATTCCTGAGGCTGGTAGAGTGCCTCCAATGCCGTTTTCTTTGCTATTGCATCTCCTTTGTTAGCTTGTGGGCCAACTTGCATTCCTTCCTAGCCTGGTCCATCTTTTTGTCTTCCACTTTTTCCTACACTCCTACTTTCTTTTGATGGCTTTCTGGACTTCTGCATTCCACCACCAACTTTCCTTATGCACCTTACTTCTATATCTGGCTAGGCCGCATATCTGCTCTGCAGTCCTCACACATGTTGTTTTGAGGCACTGCTATTCTTCTTCAATTCCACCTATGTCCTCTTCTTGTTGAGATGCTAGAGCCCTGAATTACTCTTTGAACTGTTATGCTTTTTCTCCAATCAACTTTCAGATATACAGCCTGGTCTCTGTTGACCTTAGAGCCTTTTCTGACCACTTCTTGCAGCTGATTATTGTAAACAATGATTTATGCTGTGGGCTGACTGTTTCAGTGGAAATGACTTTGCAGTCAGTGATTCTACCAGAGTGCCTTTTTCTTACTAGGAGAAAGTTTACTTGAGTTGCATGTTGACCACTCGTATATGTTATCTTGTGACTGTCTCTCTTTCTGAACCATGTGTTGGCTGCTATCAAGCTGTTTGCCAAACAGAAGTCTAGAAATCAGAAATGCACACACACCCAAACAAGAACTCCATAATGAGGCACACGCACAGACCAGAATTATAATAGAGCCTGTGTTTGGGATGCTCAAGTCATGGTGCCTGCACACATCTGGTGGAGCCTTTTAGTACTCACCAGCTACATGTACTCAAATTGTCATTGTATATGCCATGCTACACAATATGATCCTGCAGAAACAGCTGCAGCAGGACGAGCATGGGGCAGGGTCACACAGCCCCCCACCATTGCCAAGGCATGCACAGGCACAGGGCGACTCGGAGGAGGAACAACCTGAGCCTTCCCCAGTAGGCAGAAGGAGGTGTGCCCAGTAGGAGGTGTGCCCAGTATGCCCTGGCTTTGGCAAAGAGGCAATGCATAGCACATACACTGACAAAGGAGGGACCCAGGGAATTACACATCTCTCTGCCTCACACATACAGTAAAAGGGATGCCAAACATGACACCATCTGTGCTCAACCATGTGTAGGGAGTGTACTATGTGCATCCAACATAGGCAGCCCTGCAGGACCACCCTCAGTACTGGGACACCCACAAGGTAAGTCACTCAACCTATCAATTACCAAATGGAGTAGAATGTGTTGTTACCTGTATTTATGATATGGATGTGAGCATGCAAGGGAATCGGGTGGCTGAATGGTATGCCAGCAGATAGTAGACACCTATAGTGGCACCATGAGATCTGTAACAAATACTGGTGTAACCATAGTAGCCAGTACTACACAGGGAGACAAAACCCATTGCAGGAAATGTGCTGGGCCACATGTGTCCATATGACTCGCACATGCTAGTCAGGGAGGTTCACATACCCAACAACAGTCTCAGCCAGCGGGACAGGTGTAGCCAAATACAAACAAAGGCTGTGCTATGGCCTTTGAATGATGCCTATGGTTAACCTCCTCACCCTACACAAACAGACTACAGCAGGTCAGGCAGTGGGATGTTAGATCTGAAGGGTAGAAAGTCAGAAACTAATATGTAGGTCAATCAAAGCTAAGACCTGCAGTACACTGATATGCCTCTAGTCAGCATGATAGGTTAGAATACAGAATGAAATGAGAGTACCTGACATACCAGTACAGTCATAGCAAATGTGTACAAGTGTCAGGTGTGCCCCCCCATCCTATGTAGAAATGTAGAAACAGCCAGGTGTGCCCCCAATCCTCTGTAGAAAGGTAGTAACAGTCAGGTGTGCCCCCTCAACCCTGTGAAGAAATGTAGAAATAGTCAGGTGTCCCCCCCCCCCAATCCTGTGTAAAAATGTAGAAACAGTCAGGTGTGCCCCTCCAATCCTGCATAGAAATGTAGTAACAGTCAGGTGTGCTCCCCTCCCCAATCTGTAGGAATGTCGAAACATTCAGGTGTGCTCCCCCAACCCAACTTAGAAATGTAGTAACAGTCAGGTGTGCTCCTCCAAACCTATTTAGAAATGTAGTAAAGGTTTGGTGTGCCCCCCAATCCAATGTACACACATTGTAACAGTCAGATGTGCCCCCTCACAACCCTATGTAGAAATGTAGTAACATGTATGTGCAGGTACAATAAAGGTGGAGCACAGATGCCTAGAGGTGGCCAAGGTAGCAGGATAGGTTGCAGCACTTGCACAATATGCAAGTATGTGTGTGTTGGGTTGGTGTGTGTTTCATATTGTGTGAGAGTGGTCAGTATGTATGCATGTTGAAGTAAGACCTGGTTGCCATTGCCCACTACTGCTGATGACAGGGACAAGTCCTCACAACTGCAGTGCCAAAAACAATTCCCACCAGTATAACACATACTAGCAGTAAGCCATTGTAAATATATGGTGGTAATATGTGTCACCATCTGAAAGACTGATATGGCATGGCTGTTGGCCTAGATATACAAGCAGTACACAGGGGAAAGTACCCCAGACATACAGTATATATTGTGTCACTGTGAAATGGAAACACCCTTGGAATTGTTCATACAGGTATGCATCACATTATCTGGTCCTGTAGTAGGGGATACCGATGTCTGCCCGAAAACATGCAAATCAGAAAGGAGGTAGGACTTATGTATTGGGAAACAGCTGATGTACCTGCACATGCCAGCATAACTGGAATGCCCCATACATATTTGTGTGTCAGATGTAAGTAGTGTCCATAGCACACATGCACCCAGCTCACACAAACACCACCCACAGGTACCTCTCTGGTCGTATCCCTGCTGTGGGGAATGGGTACAATATGACCCCACCTGTATATGGCAATAGCAAAATAATGCAGCTTGCAGTGCAGGTGTCCCATGCAGGTGTCTATCCATAGGTTGCACCCTGCCAGCATCCACACCACCTGATCAAGACTGATAGAATATATTGGCATGAACACCTAGCACACCTGCCCTGTCACCCCAGGGGAATATACTATATGGCAGTCTAAGACTGTAGGACTGACAGAATGCAACAACCTGCCACATCTGGCCTGCAGCTACACCTAATGGCCCACAGGCCTCTGCAAAGGGCCTGTGTCTCACATGTACTGCCAATGCATGTTATGTCATGGACACCCAAATAACAACATAACACACTCCACATAAGCCATATGCAAGGCCATGTGGACAAATCACAGTAACATGTGCACCATGTCCCACTGCATGAACTGTGGACCAACACCAACACCAACACACAGATGTGATGGGGTGATAACATTAGGGAAAGTATCAGAGAATGTATGCATAATGTATGGAAGAGGATAGAATAACAGGGGGTGGGGTGGGACCATATGCAGCATGGAATGTGCAAGGTCCGACACACAGCTGTGTGCAAACACTATCCATGGCTGCAAACACATAAATGGGTGACTACAAACCTGCTTGTACACCACAATATGGGTAATGTCCTGACTCATGGCCCCTGCCTCTAGGTAACCTCTGTGAATCTGTACAGCTGTGAGGAATTGCCACAGCAAGATAAGGCCATACTGTCATGTCGATGGATGTACACGTATGGGATCCACTGCCACCACTGTACCAAGGTGCTGAACCAGATACACAGACCCAGCAGCAAATGTCTGCAGCTACCCGTACAGAATGGCATAACTTACCATGAATATGTAGGCATCTGCCCACAATACCGGAGACAGCTGCAGTCACCCTTGTCCACCCAAGACATCACTGTGAGCAAAAATGTCCACCTGACAGTACATGAGGACAGAAAACATCACAGTGTATAACAGTACACATGTCCGAATATCTCTGCTAACAGCTGTACCATACAGCTGAAGCAGCATAGACACACTCACCTAAAGTACACACTATCCCCTGCACAGTTTGTCC
Organism: Protopterus annectens; assembly: GCF_019279795.1. NCBI lineage: Eukaryota > Metazoa > Chordata > Ceratodontiformes > Protopteridae > Protopterus > Protopterus annectens. The sequence goes on from NC_056735.1 coordinate 1,577,566,208, forward strand.
ACATATTGCCAAATGATTGACGGATAACCTGCAGAAACGGTTTTCTACTTGTAGGTGTACAAGACAAAGGTGTGCACTGGAGTACAAACTAGCTGGAATTGATCCACACATTCAATACAGAAGGTCATACTAGGCATGCTCACACACAAAGGAATGAAGTCAATGTCAGACAACATACTGAAAGATCATACTGGGCATGCTAGCACACAAACAAATGAAGCCCATGCAAACAACAGTGGATCATACATATCTGGCAGTTGCAGATGTTAGTGCATACACTCCTCAGTATACACCAGTCATGCTTTGCACACACAGTGGATAGGAATACAGACATATATCCAAGGACAACACACTATAATAAGCCACAATTAGATGGACACAGATGTATGGAAGAGAGTGATTGTGACAAGGAGACATCCTTTGTGAGGCCTGTCCCACCCAGCACACAGTCAAATGGCTACAATCACATGAGGTGTAAATGTCACTCACTGCAGACATTAGCCATTGGTATCCGTCAGCATTACTGACTATGTGGTGCAAGTGCTAGCTGTGTAACATGACTGTACAAGGAAGTAATCATCTAGCAGCTGTATACATGTACCTGTAAAATATAACCCTGTGTGTGCCCACATGTGGTGTGTCAACCTCTAGATGAATGGGTTATGGCCAATTCACACACACTGCCCTCCCCATATCCCTACTATGACAAGCCTGCTGTGGTCATCCACTTTGAATTACACCTTTGGGAAAGGTGTAGCCCAGTAATCTTTGCGGCATGTCCTATAACTGTGTACTGCTGTAGTGTGATAAACTAGTTAGGTAGGAGTTCTAATCCCAAACATGGCAAGTGTGTGTGTGTATGTGTGTGTGTGTGTGTATGTATAGAGAGCAATGCTTTTTAGGCTAGTCACACTCACTACAATTCAAATGCCCTACTGTGGCAAGGCTGCTGATGTCATTCACTGTGAAATACACCTTTGGGAATTGTGTAGCCCTGTAATCTCCATGGTGCGTCTTATAACAGAATACTCCTGTAGTGTGATATAGAACTTTGGTAGGGGTTCTATTCCCTCATACAGCAGTGTTGGATGTATTTGTGTGTGTTTCTATGTATGTGTAGGGAGCAATGCTTTTTAGGCTAGACACACTCACTACAATTCATTTGCCCTACTTTGGCAATCCTGCTGATGTCATTCACTGTGAAATACACCTTTGGGGAAGGAGTACTCCAGTAATCTCTGTGGCATGTACTATAACAGCATACTGCTGTAGTGTGATATAGAACTCTGATAGGGGTTCTGCTCCCACACATGGCAGTTTTGGATGTATTTGTGTGTGTTTCTATGTCTGTGTAGGGAGCAATGCTTTTTAGGCTAGTCACACTCACTGCAATTCAATTGCCCTACTTTGGCAATTCTGCTGATATCATTCACTGTGAAATACACCTTTGGGGAAGGAGTACTCCAGTAATCTCTGTGGCATGTACTATGACAGCATACTGCTGTAGTGTGATATAGAACTCTGATAGGGGTTCTATTCCCACACATGGTAGTTTTGGATGTATTTGCGTGTGTTTCTATGTCTGTGTAGGAAGCAATGATTTTTAGACTAGTCACACTCACTACAATTCAAATGCACTACTTTGGAAATCCTGCTGATGTCATTTACTGTGAAATACAACTTTGGGGAAAGAGTACTCCAGTAATTTCCATGCCATGTCCTAAAGTTGCGTAGTGTTGTAGTGTAATAAACTAGTTAGGTAGGAGTTCTAATTCTAGACATGGCAGGTGTGTGTGTGTGTGTGTGTGTGTGTGTGTGTGTGTGTGTGTGTGTGTGTGTGTGTGCATGTGTGTCTCTGTGTTTGTCATTCATATCCTGTGTTGAGGTGGCTGTGAGTGTGTAACAACTGGACTCATTGTGGAGCGGGATTTGCAAATTTCTTATATGGTGGCCCTAGTATATATATCACGATGTCCACTGCACAGGGATAACAGATGTGAGATAGCCATGAGGCTGGGGTGCAAATCCATACCCCTACATGTGGCATCAAAGCCAGGCAAACAAAGTAAGCAACCCATGTATTACCCAGAGAACACTCTCAACCCATGTATCATACACACACACACTTGCCTAGTCAACAACCGCTATGTTGATAGTACCCTGCATATTGCCCACTGATAGTAACCATGGTGTGATTGCAGTGGGCTACAGAGGGCATGGCACCCTGTCCATCAGTCCAATAGGCATGTACATGCAGACAGTGCACCTTCCCTATGTTTCCCACTGGACACCTGCAATACCTGTGGTGCCATCAAATGTGACCCACAAAGGGCATACCATGCCTGAAACACTTGCCCTTTATGGACAGATGCCATTGACCCCAGGGAATACCTGTACCATGCTATCAATGTAGGCACAGTGTCAACCTGCTATACATTAACAGTTCCCACCACATGAGGCCAGGATTGGCACATCTGATGATAACCTGCATAAACAACATGGGCCAGACAGCCCAGGTACAGTTTTACATGTCACTGTACATGCATGTGGGAGGTGTACACATCCCAGACACCATCCATTTCATGTACTAAGGAACACATACATGGCATGAAATGCACAGCAATGGCCACACACAAAATTACCCAGGTGACTGGATGGTGAATACAATACCCACCTGTGTGGGCAAATCCAGACACTACACCCCTGAGCCACACTGCAGGCCATTGTCATGTGGCCTGATGCCAAGGTGTATCCATCAACTAGCCTTGTATAGCCATCTGGCACAATTGACCACTACACACCTGTGAAGCAATGCACCCATGCATGTCAGTACTGGCACCCTGTGTCTGTGTGTGTGGTGTATGATGCCTATGACCACATTCACACTCACTACAACCCCACTGGCATACTGAAGCATGCTGTCTGATGTCAGATACCTCCACATACCCTTTGCCCATATAACCTCCATATAATCGCCATGGAGCATGTGATATCTGCACAGTGCTGTGTTGTGGCAATCTAATTAGTGATGAGCTGTATTCCTGACCCTGCCAAGTGTGTCAATGTGTGTGGGTCCCTGTGAGAGTGTGGCTGTGTTGACACTGACACCTGTTCATGTGGACATGCACGTGTACTACACCTACCATATAGCTACCATACCACTGTTGCAGATGTCACTCACCATCACATATACGTTTGGAGGGCTCCTCAACATGTAACCTATGTGGAGCATCCAATAACTGCATAGACATGTGATAGCAATACACAGTCAGTGAGGGGGTTGATACCCTGTACTGGTAGGTGTGCGACACAAACATGCTTAAGTTTTACTCTCCCACCCCTCCCTTACTTATCTTTTCCTCTGTCTGCCTCTCTCATTCCCTCTCTGGTGGATGTGGAGACTTACACCTGCTTTGCTTGGGCAGCAGCATGTGTATTGTAAGTGATGCTCATAATCAGCTGATGGCCTATGCACGAATTGCAGCCCTTCTCTAGCTGATTTCATGTGGAACAGCTGTGGTAACATTCCCATAGCCAATTGCATGGAAACACACTCCAATATCTAGGAACATCATGTTTGTGTTGGGCCTTTTCATTCACTGTGAGCAGGAACTAGATCTGTTGTTTGGCAAACAGCATCACAGATGGATTGAGGATTTACGTCTAACAACATACACTGTGGAAACAAGCCAACACACAGGAGGGGGATTTGCCTGACTTGACTACAGACTGTAAATGCTGCTATACTGCATTTGGAGTAATGTTGGTTTAACAGGGTGTGTGTGGATATGGCTAACCTACATGTTTTAATACCTGTCATGTCAGTGCTATGTTTATGAGGAAACCCCCATCTGTAGGGTCATCTGCAGACTGGCCAGTGTGTGGTGCCTTTTGTTTCTTGTGTTACCCACAGAGCACCTATCTGTGAACTGCAGAAGGAAGTGTGAGGACTGTAGTCAGTAGATAGTGACAGCCATGAGAGTTACTGACTTCATATCCCTCATAGGACATATGTTGCAAAAAACCCTGTTACAACAGTAAATGTATGAGGTTATCACAGCAATATGTCAATATTGGCCCTGTATTTGTTCCTCCAGTCACAACTCTGTCAACCTTTGTACATATGTCATGCAATAAAAGGTGCATATGTGCTGTATACCATATTTATTGACATCATATCTGATAACAAGACAAGGAGATATCAGACTGCTACACATGTTATGTATAGTAGGGGCTATCTTTGATGACATAACCTGGACATTCTGTGGTTATGTGTACAGTACTGAGGTCTGTGTACTTATGCTGATTGTCGACAGTGTGTGTATTCTTAATATGTACCTTGGCCTGTGTACAGACTGTGGTAGATGTCATTGTTCTTGGTCCTATTCTATCTGATGCTACATGCTCCTCCACTGTATGTTACCCTATCGGCTTACATATTTGTAGGGCCAACACACACATGTCCCATACCACAGACAGGCATCAGACCACACTGTGTAGTGGGCAAGTATATGTAGGGATAGTTGTGAGTGGCACATATGAAAATGGTGTTGAACAGATAGTCCATATACTGTAATATTATGCTAGCTTACCATATGTGGATGTGTTCACATTGGGTGTGGCTATGCAATTTCACACAGGTGTCTGTTACTCTGTGTTGTGACATGCCTGCAGAGCCTGCTATATATGCAGGTACATGTGTATTCCCCCATAGGAAATGTAGGCCAGTGTTGAGCCAGTCTGCCTGTAGCCTGCATGATGCTTTGTTACATGCCTAGCAGCTTAGTGTACTTACCAAGTGAGATGTCATGTCCAGATACTTGCCAGATGTACTGCTTCTGGGCCACCATAACAGTCATGTATGTCAGACAAAGCAGTGGGATGCTGTACAGATGTATGTCTCTAACTAGTGGGTAGTATGTGGCCATGGCACCTCTGTACCAGCGGTTATGTGTCAGGACAGACAGGGGTGTGGGAATTCATAACCTATGGGGAAAAATGTATACCAGTAGTTACATGATATACCCATCTATATGGCTAACATCCACATTGTCAGGCTTGGTCCACATGTCTTGCACTAAGGGGTTCTGTGTATACCTCTGGACTGTCCATAGTGTGTCAGACTGTCCACATATATTGACCATATCTCTGCTGTAGTCCACACGTGCATTACTTTGCTAGCAGTGGTACTGTACTATGATGTTCTTAGGATATCTGTCAGTATCCAATGAAACATATGTTAAAAGCAGATGTGACCACCCACACACACATCATGTCTGTGAAGACAATCCCTATTACAGTAGCAATAGTCTACAAATATACCTACAATAAATACCTGACATCCCCTCGCACTAAGAGGTTGGGACTATCGGGGCTGAGGTAGGGGGATGAGGTAGGGCTCAACTCCATGTTCAGGACATATGGTGAACATGTATGTATATATAATTATCCATACATCTATATAGATATATACACATATATATATATATATATATATATATATATATCGACATATATAGATGGATGTGTGTATATATATATATATATATATATATATATCAATATAAACACTTGTGTACATATACAGAGCAATATATGTCATCTACACATATACAGATAGAAACACATATGCACATATACATATGGATATCTACATATATACTGACAGTAGCACATATATCAGAATAGATATGTATGCACATATAGTTATAGATATCTACATATATATACCATCATAACTAGGCATATCTGTACACATAGGATGTGCATACATATATAGCTATATATATATATATATATATATATATATATATATATATATATGGATTCCTATTACAAGAATGAAAGTTCACAACTTCGAACTTGTAATAGGAAGCCTCACTTACGTGAAAGTTAACTTTAATGAAAGTGAACTTCCGTGAAAGTGTACTTCACTGAAAGTACCGCAGCACAGTGGAGGACATCAAAAAACAAGCTATTTCCTCTACTATGGTGCAATAATCACTGACCTTAGGGTTAGGGCATGGGTTAGGGTAAGGGGATAGTTAGTAAAGCTATCCCCTTACCCTAACCCTAAGGTTCGTGACTATCGCACCATAGTGGAGGACATTGCTATGTCCTTCACTGCACTGCAGTCGTCATGGACATTAGGGTTAGGGCACGGGTCATGGTAAGGGGATAGCCTTACGTGCTATCCCCTTACCATGACCCATGCCCTAACCCTAAGGTCTATGAGTACTGCATGGAAGTTCAGTACAATGCTCATTCGTTGTACTGAACTTTGCATAAGTGCATTTTCGATTAAGTGCACTTTCGCTGCAGTGTGTATTCCATACACTATTTCAAAGTAGTGAACCTTCGAGCTAGTGTATGGAATGCATATATATATATATATATATATATATATATATATATATATATATATATGTGCATATGAAGAGATGTACACATGGCGATATATATGTTGCACTATACAGATGTGTATACAGACATATGTATGAGTTTACATGTGTATGTACATGTAGACATATATCGACCTATTATATGTATATAACCATATTCCTGTCATGTGTAAACCTCATGGTAGTGTATACCCTCCCAGATGTAGCTCACCATACGTATCTGCTATGTGCACATTCTGATAAAACAACATATGTGATGCAATAGTCATATTAATAACAAGGACTACACAACTTTGGAAGTAAAGGCAATTGTTCAATACTACTCAATATGTGTATTGACAGCTATATTGGAAAACAACAGCTATTTTCACAGTGGTCATGGCATAGTGATTAAGTGTTGTGACTGTAGTGTACAGGGACCTGGGTTTAAGAGCTGTTAATTTTGTTGCTGGGCAGAACAAGGGCTGTCAGATACAGAATGGTTAAGGCAGTTTTCAGCAGCTTTAAGCGGGTTTGCGTAGTAACCTGTGACGTGTTCAACTGTACCCCAGATATGTCACAGCCATGGTGTCACCACATTGCCATACCCCATTGTGGAATATGACTGCAGACCATCTTCATGCTGACACATGTACATCTACAACACAAATGGATAACATTATAGGGACTGCAATCAACCAGTTTTACTAACAGCTATAATGTATCATTGCTGGACGGCTACACTACCTGACACATATGTATTACACTTCACTCCTTATGACATGTTGCAGTGCAGTACTGTGGTACACTGTTGCATGGTCACTGTGTGCATCAGCACCATATTAGCCTGTCCCTGCATTGATTGTATGGATGACACGGATGTGGCACAGGTATCATCATATGCACAGTGCATCCTTGTGCTGGCACATGTACACCTACAACACAAATGGCTAACATTATAGAGACCACAATCAACCAGTGTTACTAACAGTTATAATGCATCATTGCTAGATGGCTACACTACCTGCCATATATCCAGTACACTTTACTCCTTACAGCATGTTACACTGCAGTACTGTGGTACACTGTAGTACAGTCACTGTGTGCATCAGAACCATGTTAGCCTGTCCCTGCATTGATGGTATGGATTACAGGGATGTGACACAGGTATCATCATATGCACAGGGTGTGATGTTGGTTTGCCAGAGGCAGAGTGTGGGTCATACATTTGACACCATGTGTGTGTGTGTGTGTGAGGGGCATACTGCAGTGAGCTGGGCATGGTGCTGCAGTGTGTGTAGGTATGGGGTTGCCCTAGGTGTGTTTGTATAATGTGTGGGTATGCAGGCACACAGCTCTGCCATGTGGCTACCCTACACAGGTGTTTATGGATACCTGGCAGGGTGTGTAGTTCACTGCCTCTGGCCACGGACATGTAGACTGTGTCTGCCAGGGGTTCCATGGGCATGTCCAGGTAGAGGCCATGATGTGCTACTCTCACCTGCTGATGACAAATATCCATTGGTACCAGGCCCCTCCTGGGACTGGCCAGGACCATGTACACGTGGTCTGCTGTGGTGTGGACAGCACCCCCCCCACACTGCTGGGGCTAGTACTGCCACTATGGAGCCACTTGATGTCCTAGCATGTCCACGTTGACTGCCAGCTGTTGGTGTTGCTGGCCTATGTTCATGCGGGCATCACTGCACCCACACCTCACGTTCAAGAACGGACACGCCATGGCCGATGAGGGCCATCATCTCATCATGCTGTCTATCCATGAGCTCTGTATAAGCACGGATGGCATCGGACAGTTCACAGATGTTGTTGCTTACAGATGTGAGACAGCCTCTGCAGCCTCAGGCCCTGTCTGGTGTAATGTTCCATACATGCCTGTGCCACCATGACAGCCTGAAACATGTGCCTGCTGGTACCAGCTATGTTGCCTCTGCCAGGAACATGATGTCCAGTGGCCCTTCCATGAGCTCTATGGGACATCTGCCTATGTGGTGCCCTGCCGGACATCCAGCTATACCTGCTGCGACCAGACACAGTAGGCATGGATACCACACTTCCCTGTGCACTGCCACAAAACGCCAGCTGTCCCTCTGCTATGGCTACTGGTGTTGGGGTATGTATAGGCACTGAAACTGTGTGCGGGGATGGGGTGTTTAAAAGGGGGATGTCAAATGATGGCACAGTGTCGACCCCTGACAATCCCACCTATGTCTCAAAAGTACTATTATCATCTTCGGTATTTGTATGAACACAAACATCAGACTGCATGCAGGAAGGACCGTGACCCACCTTGCCACCTGTGGGGGAAAACAATAAATGCACTTTAAAACCTGTACAGCATTGCCTAACAGTACACACACACACACACACACACACACACACACACACACACACACACACACACACACACACACACACACACCTCCATAATACCTACCTGTCCATGGCTTTACAGACAGTCCCACATATATGTCCATGTGGTAACCCATCCTGCATCACACTTGTTAACATACACACATTGATACCACTCATTAACATATCAGTCCTCTAAATGCCTACACAAGTGGTCACAACTCAAGACCTGTTACTACATTACCTGCCAGACCTGTGTGTAGTGGTTTTAGATGACATCACTGCTGTCATTCAGGATTCACCCTGTGTATGTCCGGACATCATGAGCATGGCCCCTATATGTGTGGGCTACTATGTTCTATCCATAATATCACACACTGGTGTGTCATGTGTATGTAATGCTCAGTACATGCCAAATATGCTTCTCATTCAGCCTATCATGTGACAGTTTTAATATTTGGATACACTCCCTGGTGTTGACTAGTACTTCCCCAATGCATCTGTAGTGCTGCATACATGGTTGTATGTGACCTCTCTGCTGAATGCGATATTAAGGGTGTACCTAGTGTCTACCTTCCATCTCGATGCCTGTTCCATGCTACAGACCATATTATACTATCAGATGTCCTGTGATTACACATATGACAAGTATTCCTGGTGTGTAATGTGGCAGTTCATGTCCATGTACTGCATGATCCCAGAGGGAGGTAGCGCTGTATGAACACCCCACAATCAATCACACATGTGCATACATGGCTAGCCACACAAACACACTCATGCACACAAGCATCCTACATGCATCAACCTCCCTCCACTTCACCAGAGTGACCCTACAGACAAACTACCCACCAGGACATACAGGTGAGGTTGTACAATGATAGTACACACAGTCCTCCTATTAACCCTCTGTCAACATGCATAACATATGGTACCTGACAGCATGCTGTGCAGCTTTAATCAATCCATGCTAGCAACAGTATACATGTGTGTGATGCATGTGATGTGACACTAGGTGAAGCCCCTTCCCCTGGATACCACTGTGCCCATGAATAAGGTATTTCTGTGCACCTGTTCTGCACCCTGCCATGCAATGTGCACCACACATCACAGGTGTACAGCCCATTGCTGAATGTGTACTACTGTGTTGGTTATGTCAGCTTTAATGCTCACAGTACCTATGTTTTCTAGCAACACATACCTAGTATGATTTGTGGACAGATGTCATTTGTGAATGCCTGATGACTGATGCACAGCTCTCAACTTCAGCAGACCATGTATGACCAATCCAATACTCTTACACTAACAACCATCAGAGCATACCATGGCTATGGGGGGTGTATACACCCTCATTGATATGATGCATCCATCCTTGATATGCCATGCGACCACATCACTGCATATCTTAGCAGTACATGAGCCCGATATGTGACATATGTCCTGTACTTTCACATGCAGTGTCTACGGAATGTGTTAGGTGTGCGGATGCTGACTGTGATGCATACGCACTGTGTGAGCATATGTGTGCACACCCTTATCATGACGGTTCGTTGCACCTCTTGTTATGTGTACTACAGCAGTCACTACTCCTGGCAGGGGTATACCAGCATGGGCCATCTGCATTTCCCAGTGTATATTCAGTCTGCCCTACACATGTCCCCCTATTCTGCATGATTGCAAGGTCTACTCATGTGCACAGCCCTTGGTGTTCACACACTACCTTCACTATTGCTGTGGCGGTAGGGTTATGGCTGCCACAGGTCCTGAACCTGACTATGTGCAGATACAGCCATTCTTAGCATCCTTAGTATCCCTGCTGCAGTGCACTGGTGTGTCATGCTGAAACCCCTTCCCCTTCCTTCAGCCTATCTGCAGATGCATGACAAGTAAGCCCTACACATGTGTGTCACTTTGCAGTGTCATATACACTGAACACCATATTTTACAGCCTAGTCCCAGCTGATAATGTGGACCACTGTAATGCCTTATGCTATAGTGTATCTCTGCAGCAGTTGCCATTGCCCTAAAGGTATTTACACTGGTGTTGCACTGTATGTGGGTGTTGTTCCAAACATGTCCCTACTGTAGGCCATGTCTCCCACCATTATGTTACTCCCTGTGGACACATTCCATAATGACAGGATGTTAGTTATCATGCAGGTGTCTGACATACCCTTCTAATACCCCATCATGGTCACCTCTGTGATGCCGTTCATTTCACAGCAACAATACGTGCACATGTACAGCATTCATTCTGGGTAGGTGTGTTAGATGTGTGCATGGCATATACCATAGCCATTATGCCTGGTGTATTGGCAAGCATCTACATGAACCATACTCACCAGCTACAGGCTGCTGCCTTGGTGGTATCCCAGAGTGACCTACATAAGAGGGTGAGAGATGCAAAGTCAGTGGCCACAACTGTGGCAGTGCTACAGGGTGGGTGCAGTATTGCAATACATCAGCAGTACATTTCTACAATACTACCACATATGGACATCTGTTTATCACTACTATTCAGCAACAAGATATTTCTGTGATATGTCAGATATGCATGGTCTACCTGCACCGATACAGATGTATACACCGAAAAACCAAGAATAAGCACTCCAAACGTGCACGACTTCTTCCACCAGTGTTGAAATTGTCAAAGAATCACAAAGTGTTAAAATGAACACTGACACTTTATTCAAAAGGAGTTTAAGCGCTTTTCGTCACCCAAGTAGGATGACTTCCTCAGAACAAATTAAAACATGTATACAGTCCCCTTAATTAGTCGTTTGCCTTCTGTTAATGAGAACAATCATCATTAATTAACAATTAAAGCTGTATTCTCCACATACTATTAAACAAAGTAACCCTGTATTCTATTTACTCAAACTTGTGTATAATATCAGGTGTATACTATCAACTGTGTAGTATATCACCTAGTAAAGCCTAAGTTTATGAAAAGTACATACACTAATAAAAACTGTAATCTAGAAAAGGTTATAAAAAATATATATATACATGTATATGTAACAAAGTATGTGTAAAAGTTAAAAAGACAAGAAAATGTATAAATATGTATGTGCAACTCAGTAATAAGTTGTTAAAACATAACTTAAGGTTCCACATATCGAATTTTAACCATTGTACAAAAAATTATACCAAAAATTGTACAAAAGATATTCTACTAAAAATGTTCATAAACGTGCTGTGATGTTAATAAATACACCTTCAGCACTAAAAGGATAGTAAAAATACATTTGACTCAGAGGTTGCCTCTAACGTCTTAAACTTCTAAGTTTAAGCAAACAACTGATTGAACATAGGTCATTCAGACCAGGGAAAGAATAAGAGTTCAGTTTTATTTGCCATTTCAATTCTTTTTCCTCAAGAAGCAAAGGTAATGGGGCCCCCTGCTGGTGTTCAAAAACTTGGTCAATAATCACAAATTTAAAACAATGGTCTGTATTCACAGATATATGCTTAGCTAACGCGTTCTCCTGCTTGTTCTTATTAATAGCGTAAAGGTGCTCGTATATACGGTCCTGGAGTCTACGATCGGTCTTACCTACGTAGAATCCAGGACAATGTTGGCAAAGGGCCAAGAAAACAACCCTACGAGTGTTACAATTTGTTCTATATTGTATCTTATATGTTCTTCCATTTATAGTGAACTTGTTGGTCTCAAGAATACTACTACATCTACTACAACTCTGACATTTGAAAGTGCCAGGTGTTTTTACAAAATGACTTGGGTGTCTTTCAAGTAAATTTTTCAAGTTACTTCCTCTTCTAAATGTAATTTGCGGCCTAGTACCAACTTTATTATATAGACATGGGTTAGTTTTAAAAATGTCCCAGTTCTTTTTGATAATGTCAACTACTCCATAACTATTAACATTGTAAGTTAAAATAAGTCTAGGTTGATTATCGTTCACAATGGAGTGTTGCACTGTACCATTAATGGACCAATTGGTAATAACTGTAGTTACATTCCCCGAATCCGTTTCTGCATTGGGTTAGTTTTAAAAATGTCCCAGTTCTTTTTGATAATGTCAACTACTCCATAACTATTAACATTGTAAGTTAAAATAAGTTTAGGTTGATTATCGTTCACAATGGAGTGTTGCACTGTACCATTAATGGACCAATTGGTAATAACTGTAGTTTTTCAAGTTACTTCCTCTTCTAAATGTAATTTGCGGCCTAGTACAAACTTTATTATATAGACATGGGTTAGTTTTAATGTGGGGGTATCAGGGGTAAGCTGCCTTAAGGTATCTGGATGCACATTACCATACAATCCACCTTGCGTAAATGCAGGCCTACTACCCCCTGCATACAAGCTGTTCTGTTGGTCAGTGTGATTGTGATGGTGTCAGTTATGTCTTGTTATGTAACAGATAGATCCCATTGTGTCAACTGAGATCTTTACTCACCAGGGATTGTGTACAGTGTGTAGATAGAGGCTGCTCGACTATACATCTGCATTACTTACTGTGATTGTTTGGTATCCTGTGGCCCAGTCAGTCTTTACTATTGTACTACTTGAAGGCCTCAGCCTGGACAGTAACATATGTAAACCTTTCCAGAATACTATATTAGTATAACTGTTTCACAATTGCATTACTCTGTTTATATGGATGACAGTGTCTAAACAGCTATATGACATGGCATATACAACTGTAATAGTACACAAATAAAGCTTTCCCATGTATGCAAACCTGTCTGTGGTGTTATATCCTTTGACCTCTCTGTGGGCATATGTTGCAGGCAACGATTGTCATTTGTATGGGTGGCTCATACGGTGTCAAATTGGTAAGGTGGTAACTGTAGGCATAGTGGCAGTTCCATATTGTATGCACCTTCTACATAAGTATTTTCCTGTACATATCCATGTGCGCGTATGTGTAGTTACATATATATCTATATATGTGTGTGTATATATATATATATATATATATATATATATATATATATATATATATATATATATATGTGTGTGTGTATATATCTGCATATATGTGTCTGTGTATATGTATCCTAGGGATGTTTGTTGACTGCTTCCACGTTGTAAATTTCCCATGGGAGCCAGACTGTACTGCATGATATGTTACTGTTACCAGCCTGACATCATACAAGTGGGATGGAGTACTGTTACCATTTTGTGCCCATGCTGTTTCAGGTCTGCAACAGTTGGTAGTGTATTGCAGGGCAGACGAGTTTGGCTGTGGGGGGGATACCTCTTTGTACAAGACGTATGTGTGTTGTTGCCTCTCAACACCATTAATGGTGCATATGGACATATATGTTTTTATGTTCCCATTTTTATCTATAGATATATGTCTGTATATAGCTATATATATATATATATTTATATATATATATATATAAATATATATATCTATATATATATCTCTGCTTATATATATATATATATATATATATATATATATATATAGCTTTATATATATTTAAACATATAGATGTAGACATATATATCTACAGACGTATGCATATGTATGTATGTGTGTTTATATATATATATATATATATATATATATATATATATATGTATGTGTGTGTGTGTGTGTGTGTGTGTATATATATATATATATATATATATATATATATATATATATATATATATCTACATATATAGATATTATATATCTATTTAGATATTAATATATGTGCACACGCATACATCTACATGTTTAAATACATTTCATGTACTGTAGAATGACTGGGCTGGATGATATGTTTGTGAAAACATCAGGGTTATGTATATCTGACATGGCTTAGTGGAAAATCACTTTTGCTATGGTGTGCAGGGTCTTGGGTTCCAGCCTTGCAGAGGCTGTTTATTTTGTTGCTTGGCAGAAGAAGGGCCATTGGATACAGAATGATTAAGGCACTTTTAAGCAGTTGTAAGTGGGTTTGTGTGGGTTTGCATGGAGGTAAGCACTGCTATTCCAGTTACAGTTTCTTATACTGATTTAGCTTCTAAATTGCTTAACCTGTGTAGGCATTGCTTACCCCCAAGCAAACATGCTTAAACCCGCCTACTGCTGCTTAAAAATGCTTACTCCAGCTTACCCCCGTGACAATTTCTTTAAAAGAAAAGAAAAAAGGATTGATAGGAAAGTGGTGAAAAAGGGGCACAAAGAGGGAATGGCAGTAGGTAAATAGCTAGGGATGTGCAGGAGGGTTTAGGGAAGGTCCATAAGCTGCCTGTTTCTTCTACAGCAACAGTTGTACATATACACTGACTTTGGAGGTAGATTTGGACACTCAAACCCGTGAGAGAGGTATGAGGACAACATTAATATATTGTGATGCCAATTAGACCAGATTACATGTGCCCAGTGGACACTTGTGTGAAATGGACAGCTATGTATGGGGTGATAATTTTTTTAGGAACAGATTGCCCTTTTTTCTCAGGTGAGAGTGGGATGTTGAGGAGGGATACTAGGCATCTTTGGGGAGGTAGGTTGGGTAGGTTAACAGTCAAGACAAACAAGACACATACAGGGGCAGTATGACACATGTGGGGGGTAAACACTTTGATGTGGAGGGGTCTTGGGAAATCGGAAGCCAATGATCCCCCTAGTGGAAACAGTGGGACTGAGATCCCCACCAATGGGTAGTCACCACTGCACCTTCACAGCCCCAAATGTTTCTGTGTAGGGGACTGAGTTGGAAAGCCAGGCCGACCCTCTAGTCATGACACGCGGCCCTCAAGCTTGCGTAGAAGATCTCCGAACTGCTGATGGAGCTCTCTACACACCACAACCCGGACTTGGCGATAGGTGACAGGTTCCTTTCCGTGCCCACTACCGGGGGGTGTGCCCCATCCCCTGAGGTGGTTCCACCCAAAGGTGGTGCAGGACCAATGGACGAGGAGGTCCCGGGTTAGGCCCCAGACATGCTGGTGCCCGGTGCCACTACCAGGTGGGTCCGCTGGGACCCGCATTCCCATACATGCTATGGTGTTTATAGTGTATCAACATATGTGGGTTAGTAATAGTCAACACATTCCAGGGTTAGGTATAACGCCATGCATCAATATTCCCATTAACTCAGACACCAGTTACAGAACAGTTGCATAGCAAACGGAGCACATGCATATATCGGACCACAGTGGTAATAAGAACAGCATGCAGGTACACTGATGGCACCATGCCACCAATGTTGGAGTATTTCAATATAGCACATGCTTGGAAACAGATTTAAATAATTATCAACTAATAGGACATATGTCTCAACAGAACAGTGAAGTCATTACATACCAGTTGAGGTGGGTATGTAGTTTATTGTTGGATATCTGGTGCGGGGAGAGAAAGATGTCAATTAACAACTAGTATAATACTGTAGTCCACATTTGTTTCCTAGTCAGTGCTATATGTACCTGAAAAGTATTACTACACTACCCTACAGCCTTAGTTTGGACAGTGATATGGCTGTCATCATATTTATACATAAACTGGTTTTATCTGCAGTATATACCTCTTACCTAGTATACCTGTGGGGAAAATGTTTTTTAACACTAACTATTTCTACACATACTCCCAGATTTCAGGTTGATGTTGTGCACATAGCTGTCCATCTCGTTCTGCACAGACTCTGGCCATGTCTTGACCACATGCAGATGAACCGGGACATATCTTGACTATTGCCCTCTTCACCCTTTAGTGACTAACCACACTCTTATACAGGCTTTCCTACACAGTTATATTATGTAGCACAGTGTGGGTGACAGTGATCAGTGATACCTTATTATTCAGAGCAACTGCAATACTCACAATTCCATACAATACCAGAGTAAACAGTACCAGTACAGGGTAACAAACTTTTTATTTCTCAGCACGGTGTTCGTATTCTATGTACTTGTGGGAGCAATGTTTGTTATCACTACCTGAATGTTGCCACACAAAGTACCAGATTTGACAGTATTATGCACATACATCTCACTCTGTTACTGTACACACTCTGGTCACAGCTTGAGAGATGGGGGTGTAGATAGGACATACTTGTCTTATTACTCTCATAACAGTTTTGGGAGTTGCTAGAGTGGCAGGTTTGTTCTCATAGATCTGTGACAATCAGTTGTATTCCCTGTTTGCTGCCTAAACATCTGGAATCATCCCACAGAATTCCCAGGGGGACAGGGTAACAGGCAGCAGATATGGGTCCATATACTGGACATTCTGGTCTTATTTGTACAGTTGTGGGGTATGATTCTGTATGCAGCCTACTTCCATTCCCAGGATTTAGACCATGGCTGTGTCTGCTTCAACTTGAACACTGTCCATCAGAGTTGTGTGTGCTATATAGATATTGCTGTATATCTCCTATATGCTTTCTATCTTATAATTCTCCTGTGGTTTTGCATTCTGACCTTGTATTACAGCACTCTTATACAGGATTTCCTAGACAGTTATATTTTGTAGGACAGTGTGGGCGACAGTGATGAGTGATACATTATTATTCAGAGCAACTGCATCAGTCACAATGCCATACAATACCAATGTAAACAGTACCAGTACAAGGCATCATTCTTGTATTTCTGGGCAAAGTGTTAGTATCTGACATACCTGTGGGAGAAATGTTTGTTAGCACTACCTGAATGTTGCCACACACAGCACCAGATTCCACATTACTATTATGAGCATACATCTCACTCTGTTACTGTACACACTCTGGCCACAGCTTGATAACATGGGGGTGTAAATGGGATATACGTGGCTTCTTACTCTCATAAGGTTTTGGGAATTGCTAGTGTGCCAGCTTTGATCTCATAGATGTGTGTCAATCAGTTGTAGTTCCTGTTTGCTGCCTATATGTCTGGGATCATCCCACTGATTTCCCAGGGGGAGAGGTTGACAGGCAACAGATATTGGTCACTTTACTGGACATTCTGGACATATCTGTACAGTTGTGGGGTATGATTCTGTATGCAGACTACTACCACTGCCAGGATTCAAACCATGGCTGTGTGTGCTAAAAATATGACAGTTCACGTCTCAGTTGCATTTGCTATTTGGATTTTGTTGACTGCCTTTTCACTGTTTTCTGTCTATGTGTCTCTCAGTTGTACTAAATGGCCTCTGTGGATTACACCAGTCATATACAGGCATTCCTATACATTCTATTTATAGTGCACAGTGTGGGTAACAGTGCTTAATACAGCAGTACTATTATGTGATTGCAAATCTACATTACCATATGATACCAGGGTATACACATGTAGTCCAGCAGTTAGACCTTTTTTGTCAGGCTATTACGCTTTTATTTGCATACAAATTATATGAGACTCTTCCTGCCATACTCTCCGGTGTATGCAGTACTTGCCTTAAGCAATACAGGTTTTATACAGGCAATTAATTTACTAATACTTTTGGATTAATTTTCTATGACAGTACATGCAAGAGTATTACTGACCTGCCTCACGTCACAACCTCTCCAGGCGACTTCCATGGGCCTCCTGGTTTCGTGCACCACTCACTTGCAGCTGTGTAGGACATAAGAGGACTATTTAGCCATACCTATCCATGATATACATGAGTTGGCAATTATTACACACATAGTGGAGGGCGAAGGCGTGCCCGAAGGCAGGAAGATAGGAGGAAGGTTAGGAGTGTAGCAGTGAGGGTAGGAACTTTGAATGTTGGCAGTATGACTGGTATAGGAAGAGAGCTAGCTGATATGATGGAGAGAAGGAAGGTTGATATATTGTGTGTGCAAGAGACCAGATGGAAGGGAAGTAAGGCCAGGTGTTTAGGAAACGGGTTCAAATTGTTTTATCATGGTGTGGATGGCAGGAGAAATGGGGTAGGGGTTATACTAAAGGAACAATATGCCAAGAGTGTTTTAGACGTGAAGAGAGTGTCTGACCGAGTGATGTTTATGAAGCTCGAAATTGATGGTGTAATGATGAATGTTGTTAGTGCATATGCTCCTCAAGTTGGGTGTGCGATGGAAGAGAAAGAGAAATTTTGGAGTGAGTTGGATGAAGTTGTGGTGAGTGTACCCAAGGGTGAGAGACTAGTGATATGAGCGGACTTTAATGGGCATGTTGGTGAAGTGAACAGAGGGGATGAGGAAGTGATGGGTAGGTATGGTGTTAAGGAGAGGAATGCAGAAGGTCAGATGATTGTGGATTTTGCGAAAAGGATGGACATGGCTGTGGTGAATACGTATTTTAAGAAGAGGCTGGAGCATAGGGTGACGTACAAGAGTGGAGGAAGATGCTCACAAGTTGATTATATACTATGTAGGAGGGCCAGTCTTAAGGAGATTGGAGACTGTAAAGTGGTGGCAGGGGAAAGTGTAGTTAAGCAGCATAGATTGGTGGTATGTAGAATGACGTTGGTGATCAAGAAGAGGAGGAGGAATGTGAAAGCTGTGCCAAGGATTAAATGGTGGAAGTTAAAAAAGGGTGATTGTGAAGTGGAGTTTAGGGAAGAGTTAAGACAGGCACTGGGAGGCAGTGGAGAGTTACCGAATAGCTGGGTAACTACAGCAGAACTAGTAAGGGTGACTGCTAGAAAGGTGCTTGGTGTGACATCTGGACAGAGGAAGGAGGACAAGGAGACCTGGTGGTGGAATGAGGAAGTACAGGAGAGTATACAGAGGAAGAGGCTGGCGAAGAAGAAGTGGGATTGTCAAAGAGATGAAGAAAGTAGACATGAGTATAAGGAGATGAGGCATGGCAAAGAGAGAGGTGGCAAAAGCTAAGGATAGGGCATATGGAGAGTTGTGAGAGATTGGACACTAAAGAGGGAGAAAAGGACCTGTACCGATTAGCTAGACAGAGGGACAGAGCTGGGAAAGATGTGCAGCATGTAAGGGTGATAAAGGATAGTGAGGGAAAGGTACTCACAAGAGAGGAGAGTGTGTTGAGTAGATGGAAAGAGTATTTTGAGAGGCTGATGAATGAAGAGAATGAGAGAGAGAGAAGGTTGGATGATGTGGGGATAGTGAATCAGGAAGTGAAACAGATTAGCAAGGAGGAAGTAAGGGCAGCTATGAAGAGGATGAAGAATGGAAAGGCTGTTGGCCCAGATGACATACCAATGGAAGCATGGAGGTGCTTAGGAGAAATGGCAGTGGAATTTCTAACTAGATTGTTTAATGAAATTTTGGAAAGTCAGAGGATGCCTGAGGAGTGGAGAAAAAGTGTTTTGGTGCCTATCTTTAAGAATAAGGGTGATGTGCAGAGCTGCAGTAACTACAGAGGGATAAAACTGATTAGTCACAGCTTGAAGTTATGGGAAAGAGTAGTGGAAGCAAGGTTAAGAAGGGAGGTGATGATTAGTGATCAGCAGTATGGTTTCATGCCAGGAAAGAGCACTACAGATGCAATGTTTGCTTTGAGAGTGTTGATGGAGAAATACAGAAGGTCAGAAGGAGTTGCACTGTGTCTTTGTAGACTTGGAGAAAGCATATGACAGGGTGCCTAGAGAAGAGTTGTGGTATTGTATGAGGAAGTCGGGAGTGGCAGAGAAGTATGTAAGAGTGGTACAGGATATGTACGAGGGTAGTATGACAGTGGTGAGGACTGCAGTGGGAGTGACAGATCCGTTTAAGGTGGAGGTGGGATTACATCAAGGATCAGCTCTGAGTCCTTTCTTATTTGCAGTGGTGATGGACAGGTTGACAGATGAGATCAGACAGGAGGCCCCGTGGACTATGATGTTTGCAGATGACATTGTGATCTGTAGTGAGAGTAGGAATCAGGTTGAGGAGACTCTGGAGAGGTGGAGATATGCTCTAGAGAGCAGAGAAATGAGGGTCAGCAGGGCTAAGACAGAATATATGTGTGTAAATGAGAGGGAGGGTAGAGGAATGGTGAGGATGCAGGCAGTAGAGTTGGTAAAGGTGGACGAGTTTAAGTACTTGGGATCAACAGTTCAGAGTAATGGTGAATGTGGAAGAGAGGTGAAGAAGAGAGTACAGGCAGGGTGGAATGGGTGGAGAAGAGTGTCAGGAGTGATTTGTGACAGACGGGTATCCGTAAGAGTGAAAGGAAGGTCTACAAGAGTGTAGTGAGACCAGCTATGTTATATGGGTTGGAGACAGTGGCATTGACAAAAGGCAGGAGTCAGAGCTGGATGTGGCAGAGTTAAAGATGTTAAGATTTGCAATCGGTGTGACTAGGATGGATAGGATTAGGAATCGGTATATTAGAGGGTCAGCTCATGTTGGACAGTTTGGAGACAAAGCAAGAGAGACGAGATTGCGTTGGTTTGGACATGTGCTGAGGAGGGATGATGGGTATATTGGGAAAAAGATGCTAAGGATGGAGCTGCCAGGTAAGAGGAATAGAGGAAGGCCTAAGATAAGGTTTATGGACGTGGTGAGAGAGGACATGCAGGCGGTTGGTGTGACAGAGCAAGATGCAGAGGATAGGAAGAAATGGAAAGAGATGATCCGCTGTGGCGACCCCTAACGGGAAAAGCCAAAAGAGAATGATGAGTGGAGTGATACTTACACACAGCTGGGACAGTCCCTGCCATTCTAGCCTCTTAGATCCACTGCTCCAAGAGGTCTCCCTTACACTGCTTCAGGTCAGCATAGTGATGCCTGACCTGATCACCAGTTCAGGGTATGCCAGTGGCACTGGTGAGGTCACGGGTGAGATGGTCCCAGGCTTCCGCCTTATATTGGGAACCCTGGTACTGGCCCTGCAGCAGTCTCTGCTCATGGTCTTTGGCAAAGAGTCCTGCCATGACTCCGGACTCCTGGATGCACCTGTACTGCACCAGGAAGTGCACACCTTCTCCCCTTTCTGCCATTGTGCCTGCAAGGGGAAGCTACCATCAGTTATGAGATGTATTCCCACCTGTTGGGTTTAAGTAGGGCTGATTTCCCACACTTTTTCATGATTGGCCAATTTTGAAAAGGCTAGGCTATGGGCAAACCTGCTTTTACCTAAGGTTGGCATTGTTTAAAGGGGTATACCACTGGGCACATTGAGTTAGCTATCCTACACATCGCTTACACCTCCTATGCTTGCCTGTGCAATGCTTAGCATTGCTTACATTAGACTTTGCATTATATATTTTCTTTTTTGGTATTGATTTATTATTCATTGCATCTTATATGTATGCCTGGTATCCATGATTCATGTGTACGTACACTGTATGGGTTCCTTGTGTTTTACTGGGGACTTCAACACTCTATTAGAATTATACCTCACATCTGGGCTTACTGCTGTTCGTCAGTTCACATATTTATATTATGTAGTGGGTTATAGAACATATGACTGTAAACTGATTCCTTTCACAGGTTCAGTTTGATTTTACTATAGTGAGGGCTTGTTTGCGGATACCTCATTCTTCTGTACTGCTGTGATGGCTTGGTAGTTAACTACTATGACTATAGTGTATAGGGCTCTGGGTTCAAGACCTTCAAGGCTGTTTATTTTGTTGCTGGGCAGAACACGGGCCATTGGATACAGAGTGATTAAGGCACTTTTTAGCAGTTGTAAGCAGGTTTGTGTGGGTTTGCAAAAGGGTAAGCAATGCTAACCTCCTGTTAAATATGCTTACAGAGAGTTAGCTTCAATATTGCTTAACGTGTGTGCGCATTGCTTACCCCCATGCAGACCAGCTTAAACTCGCTTACTAGTGCTTAAATATGCTTACTACTGCTTATTGGTGCTTACACTTGCTTATGAGTGTTTACTCCCACTTACAATTGCACTGATTTAGACAGCAATATATAATGGTTCTTGGGAAGGTGGGGGATTTGGAAGTTGTATGGAGTTGTCTTTCATTACTCATTTTATCTTCCATTTGTATCCATGATTCCTGTGTATATATACTGTATGGAGCACATGTGCTTATCTGTAAACTTTGCAACATTATGACACTGACACCTCACATCTGCATTTAATGCAGTACTCCAGTTCACAAATATATTTTATTTAGTAGGTTATGCAACTAAAATATTGGTCATAACATGATTTACCATGAAAAATGTAATATGCTTCAGTGGGACTCGAACTGGGAATGCCTGCTCATAAGGCACATGCTCTGCCCACTACACTATTGCTATACTGCTTCATTTGCATAAATCTTCCTTGTTATCCTCTTCAGCCATTTAAGCTGCATTAACCGTAGCTAAGCGATAGGTAAACCCGCACACCTATGGTTAGCTTTAATCGGAACAAAAAGGTTTGTTTATTTGATTTGTATTTACTATTGCTGTTGTACATGTGGGGGGATGTTGCTGGGGATATGCGGACACCTATGAGCAGTCATGCTCATTCCTTTGACCTTTCTGCTGTTCTTCATTGTGGGGGCGTGTATATTCTGAAAGCTCTGCTCTCAGACACGCCCCCTTGCACTGTTACATGCTCTGTGTAAGATTAGGAGCTCAGGCAGTGCGCTTTCATTAATACACATGGCTCGCTGATGTCCTGCCCCTAAATGGCCATTTCCGTGCAGGACTAAGCTAGTCCTGCACAGAATATTAGTAAATGCGAGGGTCAGTCCTGCTGTGTGTTTTAATTTCTTCAACTAAGGATTTCACATTAATGAAATGTTGCCCTGGTAGGAATTTTCATGAGTATAAATCTCAAGAAGGTGAAGAGGTGCACCTCAGAAGAGTACAACAGTGCATCTTTAATTCCAGCTCGTTTCTTTCTTCCTCCTTGAGGTTATAATTGTTAACTATCTTATCAGATTCCCTAACCTGCAACATGAAGAAATGACGCACACTAAACTTTTTCTGAGTTTTTATTAACTCCACTCAGTGAAATACAGTTGAAATACAGTTTTTCCCATTTTTGCCTTGTTTTCCATTAGGCTTCAAAAATGTTGTGCTTACACTAGAGATATTTTATGCAAAAAGAAAAACAAATGAAGCAAATAGCTAAAATATCAGTGGTCAACTGAAAGTAAACAAAATAACTAATATTATATTTACATTCATCATGGCTTACAGTCATTTTTACATTAAAAAGACAAGAATTTGAAAATGGTACCGAAATAGAGGCTTTTATGATCAAAATAAAAAAAGAGAGAGAACAAAAGATGGACTTGTTATTGCATATGCATCTGACATAGTTGATGCATCCTGTAGAAAAATCTGAAAGCTGAAGAAATCAGCTTCAACAAAGCAAAAATCAGTGCAAATGAAAATGCAACTTCTGCTGCCAAAGTAAGTTGAATTCTGTCATCTTACAGTATATGTATACAGAGTATACAGGTTTTGAAAAGCTTACACATACATGAGATGAATTAATTAAAAGGTGATAGACACATTGTGGATTTAAAAAGATACTTTAGTAAACTTCATAATGAAAAAGGCCACATAATATGAGAAACCCAAATCAAATAATAGTAATTCATTTCAAAGTCACATGCCTATCTATATATGTGGCATTCTCCACATCTCCAACATTCATTCAACTCCTATTTGTTATTTTGCAGTCAGTCAGGTGTACAATGACCCCTGTGTATGACGTTTGATTTTTTTCTCATTGATCCTTGTAGCATGAATGGTTTTCAACATTCTCACACTTACACCCACTCCCTGTCTTTCTACTCATACCCTTCTATCTTTCTTATACTATATCATTCTAGTTACTGATTTTCTTCATCCTGTACCTATACCTCATCCTTTCAGACTCCCATTCAAGCCAGATCAATTTGATCAATTACGTTGTGATCCTTTCCTCTTTTCTTCTCCCCCTTTCCTTTTATCAGCCCATTTTCTTTGACTGCATTTACTTTTTCTCTAAAATATAACATCTGCGTACACCTCACCCTTGTGCTGCACTTCTTCAAATATTTTAAAAATTGTCTCCATTCTTTATGTATTCCTGGCACTACTGAATATTACTAATCTCTTTTTCGTCCCATTCCTTAACTCTTCTTTAAATTTCCATTATTTCAACTATACTGTATCCTTTTTCTGCAGCATTAACTCCTCTTTCCAAACCATCTTCCATTCTGACAATGCCCTCCCACATTTTGTTAATCACTTTGCCAGTGTGAAACCCTTCTTCAGTTTTGCCATTTTGCCTTCTGTCTCCAGTCTCCTGCACTTTACTCTCTGTACTTCTCACCTCCAGTCCCTTAACATTTATTAAATGCCATGGCATTCTGTCCTTCTATCACCATATTGCATGCTTCTTGTTCTTTGTAACTCCTTATTCTATCTCTGTTTCATAGGCCTGTACTCTGCCAGATATATGCAACACACATCCTGAATGTCTACAATCCCTTTGTCATCAATTCGACCTGGAAAATATATAAAAAATAACACATCACTAGAAAAAGTAATCAACTTAATTGTTTTACTCCAGTCTGTCAGGATTGCCAACTTCTACCTTTTTCTCATTCACACATCTGTCTTTCTTCTAGCTCTGGTCAAATTCTGCTCACTTAATCTTTCCCAACAATTCCCCAGCTGTAGATCCTATGACCCTGTTATCTATTTTATCCTCCTGCATCTCTTTTCCCCTTTACTAGCCTGTCCTTTTTAATACTGTTTTCTAATTGTTACACTACTGTCCTAGCAAAATCCCATTTTTTTTCAAATTATGTTAAAATAAGTTCCACTACAGAGTTTAAAGTCTTTGAAATCAGGCTACAATTTATTTATAAACAATCAAAAGTAGATTTTTCCATGCCCCTTTTACAGGTTGCCTTAACACCTCCATTATCTTCCCTGTTAACCAAATATCACCAAAAGGAGCACCTACTATGAGGAGACGTACTTATCTTGTTCATCCCTGAACTTGTACTTCTGCAATCAATCTTCATTGATTCACCTTTGTTGATTTGTGATAAAATCCCTTCATTTATCCATTAAAATCTTATATACACATTCCACATCTGGGATCTTCAGCAAAATTGGCACATTCACTAAATCTATTGCATTTTTATGGCAAATCTATCCATTCCTATGCTCTTTTGATCTATTTTAATTACCAATGAAGGCAATGATCACCAGTTATCCATTGTCTGATTGGTTCATAGGTGTGTACTGGTGTAACAATGACTTGGGCATTTTTAAGCCTAGCCATGTATCTCAAATCTCTGACAAGTTTTGGTTCCCTAGGAAGTGTAAGCAGAGGATTGGGAGATTAAACATTTACAGGCAGGAGATGGGGTCTATATTAGATAATCGAACTTTCAAAAGTTCGACTGTCATATGGTCGGCACCACATGATCAAACTTTTAAAAGTTTGAATATCTAATAAAAAAAATAAACTACATAAATAACGTACTTGAACATTTTAAGCAGGGTAGGCAAGTCCCCCTGCACCCCCAACAACCCCCACTCTTTAAATATACCAACTCCGAGATTGTGCTACAGTGCAGAAAAGGGAAATCTTCCGCTGTATGGAGATTTCCATTAAAACGTTTGAACTTTCAAAAGTTCGACTGTCATATGGTCGGCACCACATGATCAAACTTTTAAAAGTTTGAATATCTAATAAAAAAAATAAACTACATAAATAACCTACTTGAACATTTTAAGAAGGGTAGGCAAGTCCCCCTGCACCCCCAACAACCCCCACTCTTTAAATATACCAACTCCGAGATTGTGCTACAGTGCAGAAAAGGGAAATCTTCCGCTGTATGGAGATTTCCATTAAAACGTTTGAACTTTCAAAAGTTTGATCATATGGTGTTGACCATATGAAAGCTCGATTATCAAATATAGACCTGCAGGAGACTAGGGGATGAACCATTTACAGGCTGACTGTGCTCATTAAAGACTTTGGTGCTAGCCAGGGGTGAATTTCTGGTTCCCCATCCAATCATCCAGGTTACTTTTGATCTGGGTTAGGAAGGAACTCTGCTTCACATAGATGGAAAGCCCCATCCCAGAGACGGGTTGGTCTCTGGGGGGTACATATCACTCCAGCATGACCTATTTATATCACAGGTAATTTTTAAAGTGTTTAGAACAGTTAACTTTTTGCTGTTTGTTATATGAATATGCAAGAGTTCCATCATAGTAGTATCTGAGAATGTCTTGTATGCCAGGCATAGATTCCCCTCAGCAGCCTATTGGACACAGAATACAGGGATAGAGGACTGGCTGCCTCCTACAAGCAATATCTGTCTCTTCTCTCACCTTTGGCAATGCTCCCTGTAATCTGGGAGCTAGAAATATTGCCAGCATGTTGACATCCAGATTAATGAGCAATAATATCCTGCAGTTTATGGTTCTATTCTCACCCCTTATATCTTTTATGTAAATACTATCACTCTTGTCTTCTTAATTAAAAATTAAATAATTTGAAGCTCTGCACACATACTAAATATATACCTTATGTTTCCTGGACTTATGTAAATGGACTTGTAATCCATATATTCCTAGTAATATACTATTGCTTAACCAAAGTCAAAGTGAACTTTGTTGTCATTCAGATCACACAACAGTGCAAATTAATGAAATTGCATTACTTTGAACTCAATGTGCATACAGCATATACTGACAATATTAACACAACAATACTACATATGCTAATGCTAATCCACCAATAACAACAATAAGACATTTATGCAGCACAGTAACAAGTACAATGACATGCACCAAGACTATTCCACTTGCATGTCTTCATCAGTACCCAAATAATTGCAAAGATAATATATTGCACAGATCAGAATCAGACAGATTTCTGATTGCATGGAATACTAACTTGGCATATTGCACACAATGCTAACATGGCATCTTTAATATTGCACATAAGGAATAAGTTTGTACTTTCATAAAATTATTGCATAAATCTGAATTACTTCAGCATTGTAACTCCAGACCTCGATGACCGCAAGGTGTATGTTATTACTGGAGTTCAGAAGTCTGATGGCTTGTGGAAAAAAGCTTCTATTAAATTTGCTGGTTTTGCAACATAAGCTGCAGTATCTCCTGCCTGAAGACAACCACGAGAACAGACCATGGGCAGGGTGAGTGCAGTCTTTGACTATTTTCATGGTTCTGCTGAGGCAACAAGCAGAGTGCAAGTCCTGGACAGATGTGAGCATGGACCTGATAATTTTCTCTACCACTTTCACCACTCTCTGGAGAGATTTGCGATCTGAGACCTTGCAGTTTCCATACCACACCAAGAGATTACTAGTCAGGATGATTTTGATGGTACCCCTATAGAAGGTTGTGAGAACTGAGGGTGGAAGTTTTGCTCTTCTCAACCTTCTTAGAAAGTGTAGATGCTGTTGCACCTTCTTGACAATGTGATTAGTGTTTATCGACCAAGTCAAGTGTTCAGCAATATGCACCCCCAGGAACTTAGTGCTCTTCACCCTTTCTACTGTTTCTCCTTTGATTGTGAGTGGAGAATGAGCCTTGTGTCTCTTCCTGAAGTCTACTATTATCTCCTTTGTTTTATTCAAATTGAGAGCCAGGTTGTTGTTGTCACATCAGACAATCAGTTTTTTCACCTCCTCTGTGTGGGCATTTTCATCACCATTGCTGATGAGACTCACCACTGTAGTATCATCCGCAAACTTAATAATGTGGTTTGTGTTATGCCTAGTGATGCAGTCATGTGTCAGCGTGGTGAATAGCAGGGGACTCAGAACACATCCTTGAGGTACTCAAGTGTTCAATGTAATATTCATTGAGGTATTGTTGCCTACACATACCTTTTGTGGTCTGTCAATAAGAAAGTCCAGAATTCAGTTGCATAAAGGAGTGCTAACACCCAGATGGACCAGTTCCTCAATCAGATGCTGAAGGATGACCGTGTTTAAGGCCAAGCCAAAGTCAATAAATAACATGCAGACATAGGAGTTTTTGTTCTCCAGGTGTGCCAAGGATAAGAGAAGTGTCAGTGAGATGGCATCTGCCATAGAGCGATTGGATCTATAAAGGAATTGGAGTGAGTGCAGTGTTACAGGGAGACTTGATGTTATGTAGTCTTTGACCAATCTCTCAAAGCACTTCATTACAACGGAGGTGAGAGTTACTGGGCAGTAGTCATTCAGGCTTGAGAGTGGAGACTTCTTGGGCAGTGGTATGATGGTTGTATTCCTGAAGCACTTGGCTACTGGGTCCTGATGAAGAGAGATGTTGAATACGTCGGTGAGAACAGTAATTAATTGGTCAGCACAGTCCCTGAACACCCACCCCAGAATACTGTAAGGATCAGCTGCCTTTCTTGGGTCTACCATCGCAGCACCCTTTGAACATCCACTGGGTGAAGGCAGAGGACTTCATCTTCTTGGTTGGTGGGCAGTTTCATTGCCATTGTATTGTTTCCCCTTCTTGAACTGCTGAAGTAGGTGTTGAGCTCTTTGAGAAACTCTGTGTTATCATCATATTGAGAAAGTAGGAGTCTGTAGTATGATATAGATTGTATACCTTGCCACAGATTCCTGGAGTCTCTCAAGTCCAAGAAGTGACCCTGAATATTTTTTAGCCTCTCTTATTACTTTACTTAGTTCCACTCTGGCTTCCCTAAGAGCATCTTTCTCTTTAGACTTAAAGGCTGCATTGCATGCCTTCAAGAGCTCGTAAACTCTGCCTGTGAGCCAGGATTTCTAATTCACTCATGTGGTGATGCTCTTGTCGACTGTCACATCATCCACACACTTTGATATATAGGCCATCACAGACTGTGTGCTCATCCAGGTTAATTTTGTGGTTTATAGCAGCTGCCTCCTTGAATATATTCCAGTCTGTGCTTTCAAAGCAGTCCTGGGGTGCTGAGGCTGCTTCTTCTGGCCTTACCCTTATTTGTTTCTAGGATGGCTTTCCTCTTGATTTACCAATTTCATCTTTACCATCTTGATGAACCAACTGATAGCTTTACTTGTATCTCCTATACTGATCCAATAATAGCTCTTCCTGTTATATCCACCAACGTTTTACATTTACATAACCTCTCCTTTCTATACCCTTTCCTCCTTCTTCCTCAAAGTACTTTTAAATGTATAACTTTCTATATTGCCCACATTGCATCACTATTAACACCCTTATTTCTCCTTTGATTTCCCATCTATTTCACACATTTTTTCTCTAGATATCTTTTTTTTTAATTTTTTCCTTAATCTACATGACATACTTTTCAACCTTTTACATGACTCTGCCAGGATTCCTTGCATTCTGTCATCTGTGTTTGGACACTTATTACGGGAATGACTTATTTTTTCTTTACTGGTAGGGTTGAAGGACATAATTGCCTATACCTAAATTTCTTGTATGTATGTTTCAGTTATCTGTGTCTCTGACTACTAATCTTTAATTTCTTATTAATCTTTTATTTCTCTTACCCCTCTTCAGCTTGTCTTATCTGCATTTTTATTAGTGATATCTCCCTTTTCCTTAATTCTGTGTACAGTGTTTTTCTCACATGCTGAAGTATTTCATGAGTCTTCATTTAATTGCTTTTTCTATATTGGCATACTGAAATATATGGACTTCTGATCTACTTTCATAGTTTTCTTACAATATCTGTCTGACCATTGCAATTGAGAATTCCAGCCTTAGTGGACTTCTGCTTGACACCCTTTCCAACTCCTTCATGGTCTCCTTTCTATCTGACCTCTCTACAACTTCTCTTATCAGTCTTGTATAGCCAGAGACAGTTAACTCACAGTTTCTGCCTCTGTCTCTCATGTCTGCTTATTTTACAAGTAGGTGAGTTTCAGCATTAGCCCCTGATACAGGAAAATTCAAGTCAAATACACACTGCAGAATAACATATTTCACTATCATTCTTTATGCACCCCTTAAAAATCTACTCACATTTTGTCTTTTAATTTCCTTTTAGACATCCACCGATTCTTTTTAAGTAATCGTTTCTTCAATTCATTCTGCTTCCTTTGAAAATCAAACCCAACAAATTCAAATTTAACTGTAATTTAAATCATTACATCTGAGTGACGCCTCCAGGTGCATCTGCAGTTAACTCCTACTGACACCTCTAAACATCAAATATTGCTTGTTCATATTTGCATCAATAATTCTAAAACCATGCTATGTACAAAGTTTTAAAATAATTCATCTTAAACTTTTACAATAGCAAAATTAACTGTATTAATATTTGACCTCTGTCTAGTGCAGGTAATGAGACATTAACTGTTGTTTTTATGATATTAATTTATATAGATATAATTTTCACATTATTCTAAATATCTCATCAACCAAGTAATACAGACAGAACTCCTTAGCCTCATATGAAAGCTCTCAGCTAGATGAATAAAATGCTGCTGGCAGTATGTGTGTAACTTGAGTGGCTGACTAAAGATTGTAAGATTACAAATGTAATTGGCACTTATATTACTGAGACTTATAAAATTTGGTTTTAAGACCTAGAACCTAAAGAATCCTACCACTATAAAAATAGTTTGTAATGAAGAGTTTGCCATTTATACTTCTTTCATACTCCTGGGTTCCAGAGATATGAACATTTGAGTGAAATGTGAGGACATAATTTGATTCTGTCAAAAAGCTTAGGCTCCGCCCATTGGAAGCTACAATACAAACCTCCTGAGCTCCAGTGGACTGAATGAGTTAAAAGCTATAACCTCATTCAATAATTTTAACATCAGTTATTCCTGAAAAATGTCTTTCGTTCTTTAAAATCACCTTTCTTAAGAATGTCTCCATTTTTGACAGCACAAGCATCGTGCAAGTCCATGCAAACTTCCACTGGATAGAAGCAGGCACCTCAACTGAAGTTTTACTTCTAGCAAGCCTAGACAGAGCCATACCAATTAGCAGGCTTTGCTAAAGGTGCCACCTCTTTAGTTAGGACCAAGTTAAGTGACTTTAAGTTGCTTCTGCCTTAGTATACCTATTATACTACAAACACACCATTCAGAAAAGTCTTATTTCCCCAAACGTATACACTCTAGGAGTAAATGGCAGGTCATCCAAATTGTTTTCCTTAATTGCCAGCCTCATATCAATTGGTATATTTAAGCTATTAACAACTGCCTGAAGTTCAGAGACAATTAACTACTTTTTACCATGTCACAATCTACTTGTGAGACATAGAAATATTAAACTAACATGGAGTCAATACTCTCACAATAAGACATTGCCTGTGAACACCCCCCCCCCACCAACACACAGAGACACACACAGCACTCCATGCAAATACTTTGCAAATTAACATATGCTGAGGCTGTAAAAATGATCGACTAAGTCTTGGAAGTCAAACAAAATTAAATCTTTGCAGACATTAAATGTCGCAACCCATATTGCTGCATCCAAAGTTGAGTAACTAGGAGAAAGTGCCCCAAATCAAGTATGTTTAAACCCTCTAACATCACTAAAGTACTGGTGATTGGAAACTCCACAGCAAGACACATAGACTATACACTTTAAGCCTGGTCAAAAATCAGATGATGGCATATTGTCTTTCTGGTGCCAAGACCATTTAACATGAAAAAAATTGACTATGATATGATGGAGGTCTATGTGGGTGTAAATAACCTGGCAACAAAAGTCAGTGGGAAATCCAGAGAGACATTTCTGAGCTTTCTGTGTATTATAGTAAATAGACTCTTACCTTCACTAAGAATAGTGCCAAGGAACAAGAAAAAAAGATGACTGATTTCAACAATTGACTCAGTAACTGGTGTTATCTGAGGGAATGTCCACTCTGTATCAGCATGGGATGAACTGCTGAACAGGCCTACTTGCTTTTATAAGAAAAGGTTTCCCCTCTCATTCCAAGATTTCCCCATAAAGCCTTTATTGTCCCCACAGTGCCTTTAGTTTAGACAACAGTCCAGCAAAAGGGTTTTCCAACCTAAAAAAAACATAATAAGCAACATTCCAATCAATATAAATGTAGTTCTGTACAGTGCTGACTGCTAGAAGTCTGATTAGCAAATTGTCTGACCTAAGCCCTCTTGTATTTGGAGTACATTCATATAAGTGTTATTACTAAACCTGGCTGCAGAAAACACCACCCATATCACGCTTTCATGACAATCCCACCTTTAATAATGTGCATTAATAACTTTTAAACTTGAAATGTTCATGTAGTATACACTGTGAGATACTAGCTCTGACTTCTAACTAATATTGAGTGGTCAAGAGAAAGTAGTTGTATGAAAATCTTACTCCTATTCTAATATTACTGGAAAATGTTGATCCATGGTCTAGACTTCCAGCAACTTGTGATAAATTATGTCACTATACACAGATACTTAAAAAAATAATAATACTGTTAAAAGTATATATCGAATGTCACAAGACATCTATCCTTCATGAGAGTAGTCAACAAAATGTGATTGATCCCAGATGTACAAGAAAAATCAACATGAGCACTAGCAATGTGATAATAAGAACACTCAATATACCCACCAACTAGGTGTATGCGCTAATGCTAATCTGAGCTCAAATTCCTTCCAAAATATGTTAGGGATTTAACAGCTTCAAAGTAAAAATCAGCCCAGTATGGGTGGTAGCAATTTACATATGCTAGGAAAGTTTGTACCACAACAGAGCATCATGACTGGAGTTACAGTGACCAGCAACCAGGAAAGAATTATTGTAAACATTAAAAGTCATACACCGCTTTACACTGTGTCAGTTATGGCATTTCCTATTACCCACCCCCAAGCTGGTTAGAGTCAGCATACTGCTCCCAGAATGCCAGACAATGCATATGTTAGATTTTGGAGACATCATGATATATATTTTTGAAATCTATCATTTTGCGCTTTTGACATTCATTATGAGTTGCCAACATACTGACCTGTTGGATGTAAATAATGATTTAAGTTTTAATGTCAGAGGTAATTTTAGAAATCATATGTTTATGTAAATTAAAAGGCAAATTATGTGTGTTATTTCTATTATAAACAAAAATTGAAAATTGTTCAGATGGATACAATATTGAATTTACCTAAAACTCCACTAATTTCATACTACAAGGGGAAGGGTGCGACTGTCTATC
Source organism: Protopterus annectens (assembly GCF_019279795.1). Classification (NCBI taxonomy): domain Eukaryota; kingdom Metazoa; phylum Chordata; order Ceratodontiformes; family Protopteridae; genus Protopterus; species Protopterus annectens. The sequence continues at coordinate 1,577,599,850 of NC_056735.1, forward strand.
ATACAAATTATTATTTTGTTATGCCTAGTTAGTCCGTTGTTTGAAATATGAACCACAGGGACTCCCCATGTTGGTTGTACAGTTTGCTCCTCATTTGTGAAAAATAATACTAGATTGGTTATCAGGGCAGGTATAACTGCACTGGTTAATCTGCTGTTTATGCTGTTTATTGCCCTTGTAATTTGCTTTATGTGAGTGAGAGTAAAAGGGCTTCTGCTACTAGAATTGAAGGATATTTAAGAAATACACAAAACAAGGTTAAGGAAAGTCCTTAAAAACATACTATAATGAATGTATTATCACAAGCATGAAATGGTGGCTTTGAAAGCTATTGTTTTGGAAAAGATACATTATAACACCAGGAATGAAAAACTGATGAAAAGAAAATTACAATATAAGAAAAATTCCTTTTGTATTAAAGTTTACTGCATTGGTACCTAATGTTTTATATCAAAGCTGTAATTGGAAAGTTTTTTTTTCAATTAATGAATCAGTTATGACATTGTTCATTTGCGTTATTTATTTGGTGTGCTTTTGGCTTGTAATCCTCCCTGAAAGGCTTTTGTCTGAGGTGCTAGGAGAATAAACCAACTTTTTTTGTATATAGAAAAGTATGTTTTATAAATATAAACTTCTGTATACACTTTAACTTCTGTTTACACAAAGACCTGACCTCCTGAAATGTTCAGAATGATTTTTCTGCCTTCTGAATAAAACATGTAATTCCTCCATCTTATTACACTGCCTCAGTACAATAAGGAGGAGGAGAAGATAGATGCACTGCCACATTTTTCTTAATTCCTAATATTCCTAATCCTTGTCCTAAGATGCTCCTTGAAGTGAACTGCAAATTTTAAGCTGCTATTAGTTAATTAGCCACACCTTAATTTTTCACTTTATTTGTTTTTTTTTTTCATACTATATCCAATAAAAATCATTTGTCCTCACCTCCTTGATCACATATTACTGTTATAACTCTTGTGTTGCCACTGTATTCCTCCATGTGCAGCCAATTTCCTTCTTCTGCTGTATCCTGTCTTGACTTCTCAGTGAAGAAATCTCTCTTTTTTTGTCTCTGAAATATTACCTGTCTCTACAGCTTTCACCTATTCAAGACTGTTTTTTTTTGCCTTTCCCCTCTGAATATTTTTTACCCCTTTCCCTTTACTTTATTATTTTTAGCATTTTTTAGATTCACATATTGTTTTGACTACTAAGACAGCTACTCAGGAGACGTTGTCATTAGTTCTGAATCATTTCCAGCTGTACGCAGTAGTCTGTTGCATCTGCATTTCCATCTGGGGTTCTTCAGGTTGTAGCAAATTCTCATTATTGCCTGCTTCTGCTTCATGCACATTTTGATTTGGATCATACGTCTGTCTTCTGTCATGTATGGCTCCGTCCCTCCTTCCTAGTGGTGTTTTGACTTCTGGTCCCCTCTAACTGCCTGGTCTATATCGATGTTCTTATCAGTCCCCCCAATTAGCACTACACACCTCTCCCCCTATCCTGTTGACTAACAAGTCTGTGTGACTAATGAACAAAATAATAACAAAGATGTAGTGCATTAATTTTGTAGTTTGAACATAAGAATTTGCTGCTGTCATGCTACAATTTGGCAAACATAACTTGGACCCAAGAGATCTCCTCTATGACACTATCAAAAACGTGTCTTCACTTGTATACTTCAACAGGTTAGTGTAGTACAAAACACATTTCTGTGTTGCTCACTGAACCCCATTTAATTTAGTTTCCGGTAGTATCTGTCATTAGTAGACTGTGCATTTTTTAACATACCAAGGTCTTGCAATTTTATTTTTTATTTGTTCACTGTATTTTTTTTAAGTTGATTGACGGGGAAGTTTCAGTGATTCATAACTTATGTTCAACAGAACTGAGAAGAAAAGCTGTAGTACATGTGCATTCCTTTAGGAAATATTCTATCTCATTTGATCTTTCATTCTTCTTAATGGTGGAAAGCACAAAACAAGGGAGTATTAGGTAAAGACATGACTGAATTTCTGGTTGTGGTTGTGAAGACTGGTTTGTAAAACAGATATACTGCCTGTTTTGTGGTTTGCTGACTGCACCTGCAAATTCCGCTATTTATCATATTTTCTAATTACTGAATTTATACACAATTCAGAAAACAGTAAACACATTGTGTTGGCCAGATTTCCAGAACATTCATCAACATTTGTTTCATCTAATATTGCTTTATATATGACACCTTAACAACTTTTTGTCAATGGAATGTAATTATTGATTGCTGTATCCCATTTTCCTTCTACATAGAATAAAAACACATATGGTCACTATTAATTTGGTATGTAATGGTTTCCACAAGAGCTACTGTAAATAGACCGTAAAGCTTGCATAAATGCAACATTCATTTTTGAATTTATAGGGCCCAATTCAGAATGGTTACTGTGAGGTGCACATCATGTGTTCACCTCACCTTAACCTTCCTACATTCAGAATCAGCCCAACCACACTGCTTTCACAGAAAGGCATGTAGTACCATGGTGGTCTGCCTTTGCTGCAATGCTGGATGTTGACGAGGCATTCTAGGGTAGAAGCATTGGGTATATTAAACAAGTGCTCTCATCCTATTACCTACATTAAATTATTTACACAAAAAAGTAATTCAGAGACTCTCTCTCAGCTGCATAAATTAGCTTGGCCTATCCCTGCCACACTTGGTAATGAAAGTGGTGGAAGAGCCATGTTCATCCATCATGGCAGAAGTAAATTCTGCACAGTTTAATGTTTATGAATTGTTAGGGGGTGTGTGCATAGGAGTATATGAGGGACTGCATGTGTAAGTGAAGGTGTCAATGTGTGTCTGGCTAGGAAGTAGCAGTAGGGGGGAGGGAGAGCATGTGTGTGTGTGTGTGTGTGTGTGTGTGTGTGTGTGTGTGTGTGTGTGTGTGTGTGTGTGTGTGTGTGTGTGTTTAAGTAGTTTCCCTACCTTCACACACTCCTAAACTAATGATCAAAGCCTGCAACATTGTGCTGGGAGGATCACTAGACACCTTGGATAAGTCTAAATATTGGGGACACTAAGCACCAGGGAGAATTCCAACTCCATGGGTCAAAAGAACTCTAAACACCAGGGATAACTCTAAATATGTGGGTTGGGGGGCCATACAGTAAGATCCCAGGGATAAGTTCTCAATGTAATGATAACTACACATATCAAGGACACAGAGAAAACTGGGCTTTAGGAATATTGTATATTTACATGCCTTAAAGGCACTTAATTAAAATTAAAAAGAAAACAAGCTGTTGCCAAATCCCACTTGGTAGCATGGATGCTATTACAAACAGCATGCCTTAAAGGCACTAAAAGAAACTTTGAGCCTATACCCTCCCACCTACCATAAAGGAAAATAGTCTTCTGCATTACCACAAGACATGAGAAATCAAAAGAAAAAACATATAACAGTTAAGAAGAGAAAAAAGTCACCTACAAGGGGAATGGTTAAACCCTGCACTCTAGCCACAGAAAAACTCAGCATCGCTCAGTATGCTAACAGAAAAGTTAGTGCAACAGGGTTATTTTTAATATATATTGGGGATATTGGGCATTATTGCTGTAGTATCAGAAGGTAGTTAGGTAGGGGTTTGAATCCTGCACTTGCCAGCTGTGTGAGTGTGTGTCTTCCTGGGGAGGAGCAACCTTTTTGGAGACTACTCACACCCCTTAAAAGTGGTACACTCATCTTTGTCAAGTCTGATGGTGTCACCATCCTACAAATATGCCTGTGGAAAGGAGAAGTCTCAGTAATGTGTATAGTGTGTCGTGTAAATGCATAATGCTGCAGTATCAAAATGTAGTTAGGTAAGGGTTCAAATCCTGCACTTGCCAACCATGTGCGTGTGTGTTTCTCTTGGGGAAAAGCAACCTTTTTTGAGACTACTCACAACCCTTAAAAGTGGTATACTCATCTTTGTCAAGTCTGATGATGTCACCATCCTACAAATATACCTATGGAAAAAAGAGAAATCCCAGTAATGTGTATAGCGCAATGCATACTGCTGTAGTATCATAATGTAGTTAGGTAGGGGTTTAAATCCTGCACTTGCCAACTGTGTGTTTACTTGGGGAAGAGCATGTTTTTGGAGACTACTCATCTTTGTCAAGTCTGATGATGTCACCATCCTACAAATATACCTGTGGAAAAGAGCCATCCCAATAATGTGTATAGTGCATTGTGTAAATGCATACTGCTGTAGTATCATAATGTAGTTAGGTAGGGGTTTGAATCCTGCACTTGCCAAGTGTGTGTGTGCGCCTTGCTGGGGAAGAGCACCCTTTTTGGAGTATACTCACACCCCTTAAAAGTGGTATACTCATCTTTGACAAGTCTTATGATGTCACCATCCTACAAATATACCTGTGGAAAGGTGAAATCTCAGTAATGTGTATAGCATGTCATGTAAATGCATACTGCCGTAGTATCGTAATGTACTTAGGAAGGAGTTTGAATCTTGCACTTGCTGACTGTGTATGTGTGTGACACCGTTGGTCAATATAGAGTGGATTTTGATTTTTCTAGTGTATGACATATCACAATGACAACTGTATGTGCATTACACATGTAAGGTAGCTGTAGGGCAAAGCCATATACATACATGTGACCTCAATTATTTCATAGGTGGGTACTCTGCTTTCTCCATGAATGTATCTGTTATCTTTGCCAGAGCATGATGGTGCTTTCCAACCCTTAGGTCACTTCTGTATGCTTGTGACAAGCTTAGCCACTGCAGTGATCCCTGGGCTACGTCTTCTGTTACACATCCACTCATCGTGGTTTCTATTGAATAGTGTAAGTGAGGGTTTATGCTTTTGGGATATATTAATCCTGTTCCAAAGCAAGCAAAGTCTGGCAAAGATGAGTAATTATAGGTGTGCAACAACCTCTGTGGATCTGCATGCAAACCCTTTATTGCTTATGTACTCCACAGAGGGATTTCCAAAACCCTTCGGTAATGTGATTATCGAAGGAGAGATGACTAAACACATGGCTCTATGTATACATTAGTACCTGTTCCATATTTTGGTGGCTACTACCTATGTGGTACTCTGGGGATACTTCATTTTCTAAAAGTGGATAACTATGCTTTCTTTGGCTTACAGCTTTACAACATGAGTTTGACACCAGGTATCTATCTCTATGATACCCTTTTGTTGGATGTGTGTGTGTCATCTGGAGAATAAAGTATAGCCCACAGTATGCATATTCATCAAACATGGCCAGACATATCCCTACTGTATTTGCTTGTAACTAAGAAAGCTATATGCCAAACGGGAGTGGTCCCAGGACTGAGTGCAGGTGAATACCACTTGTTACTTGCATAGAATAGTACATGGAGGCTGCAAATGTTACTGTGTGTCCTACATCTGTGTGTCAGTTGTCAATCCATCATCTAATAATTGTTTATGGTCAGTCTGTTGAGGTTATGTATAATACCAGAATGTGGGATGGGTATGAATTGCTGGTGAGCTATAGCTTGGCTGTGTGGACCTCCCCTCCCTCATCTATAGCCTTGTTAACTGGTTTGAAGTCTACTAGGTGTAGGAGCCATGAAATGGCCTTTAGAGAACCTAAGTGGGTATGGTGCAGTGTTTGCAGGCTCATAATGTCTCTTTTAATGAGTTCCATAATGCTTGTGCTCCATAACCTTCCAGATAACATTTGTCTGGCTTATAGGGTGAGGGCTTCCAGGATCTGTTGTAGTTCTACCCTTAATCAATTTATGTTAACATTTGCACTGGGTGTGGCGAGGGTGGACAGGTTTAGGAATAAGTATATTAGAGGGTCACGGAAGACGTAACCTCCCAAACAGGCAGCAGTAGTCTAGTGGGTGTAGCTCTACGAAAATGATGAAAACCAAATCCAAGAAAGAACGCTTTTATTTATAATAAAAACAGCGTTTTCGCCGTAGTAATACCACAGCTTCTTCAGCAAGAAACACTTACTTTCAAAGTAACCGCCAGTTATATATCAGACATAAGTGTGACGTGTAGAGGGTACTTCAAATATTTAAAGGACCACACTATAGTAAACATTATATCTCTAGCTAGGTTAAAACTGTTACCACTAATACATTGTCAAAAATATTAAAGATTAATGATTAATACACATCAAATAGAAGATTAAAAAGTCAATACTGAATAAAAACATTATTAATTTAGAGCAATATTTGCTAACATGTTATAAATATGTAGTAGTATATAAAAAATATAAGAATTAAGTTATAAACATTAAAATTTATTAGTAATGAATATACAAGACTGACATATATGTCTTGTATAATAAAAACTACTTCCTGTAAGTTAGTACCATTATGACATTACTAAAAAATATTACTAAGTCATTGTTAAATAATATTATTATCAAGACATATTAAATGTAGATGTGAGAGGGTGTGTAAGTAATTCTAATCAAAGTAGTAGAAAAATAATAATAATAGGAAAATAATAATAGTAAAATCAACTGGACATGGCATTAAGAAATAATTAAGATGTCTTTTTCTTTCTTAAAAAGTTCCTCATTTTCAACATACAATTAATGTTGCAGTTTTCGTTTAGTCCTGGATAACTAAAGGAATTTAAAGTTAACTGCCATTCCAGTTCACGAATTTCTAGTAAAATATTAACAGGTCCCCCTCTCAAGGTGTGTGGTATCATGTCAATGGCTGTGAAGTTAAAACTGTGTCCTAAATGTCTCTCACAGTGTTTTGCTAGAGCATTATCACATTTTTTATTTCTTATAGCATAAAGATGCTCATAGATTCTGTCGCGAAATCTGCGATCAGTTTTTCCTATATAATGTGCTTCACAGCAATTACATTTTGCTAGGTAAACAATAGACTTAGAATTACAGTTAAGGTTACCATTAATGTAATACTTATTCTCGTCTACCTGAAAGGTGCTGCAATTATTCACATGATGACAATATTTACAAAATCCACATTGTTTACATCCTTTTTTATTACTATTATTATTAAAATTATTACTACTTTCCAAAATGGATTTAAGATTTTTCCCTCTCTTATATACAAAATTAGGTTTAACACCTAATTTATCTATCAATTCCTCATTATTTAGGATATATTGCCAATTCTTCAGTAAAATCAGTTGTATATCTAACGAGTCACTGTTAAAAGTGGAAATAAAACTGATTTTAAGGGAATTGACTCTCTCCAAGATGTTGTTATTATTACTATGCTCTAAAGTTGTATCTAATAAATCTAAATCGGAGTCTAATATTGTAATAGGTACTTCCGTAACAGTAGTTTTCCTTTTAAGAAGGGGGTGATAAGTCCCATTCAATCTTTTAGTGTCAACTTCGTGAAATAAGTCCAAAAATAAATCTATAGGGTAGTTTCTACTAGTGAACATGTTTTCAAGTTTTTTACATTCATCGTAGAAAGTCTGTTCCCTGTTGCACATTCTTACTGCTCTTATGAGCTGTCCCTTAATTATAGCCCTTTTTTGTTTAAAGGGGTGCGAACTGTTGAAGTGCAACAGGGAATTACAATATGTAGGTTTTCTATGTATTCTTGAAACATATTCGCAGTTGAGTTCGTCCTTAGATAATTTTACGTCTAAGTAGTCTATTTCAATGGTAGAAAACGAGAAAGTAAATTTCAAGAATACAGTAGAGTCGTTACAGTATTGTAATAATTTAGTAGCCATTTCTACATCTCCATCAAGTAAGATGAAGATGTCGTCCAGGTACCTGGTATATAGTTTTATTTTCTCCCTTTCGATATTCTTGAAAAAATGGAATTTCTCCCAATACGCCATAAATAAGTTAGCGACTGATGCCCCACAAGGTGACCCCATGGCTATACCTTGTGTCTGTAGGTACACTTTTTCATTGAATATAAAATAGTTAGATGTTAATATTATATCTAACAATTCTGACACTATGTCTATCTCATTTCTTATTGCACCCAGGTCTTCAAGTATCAAAGATATCCATTCCACAGCTTCTAAGTGAGGTATCGATGTGTAAAGATCAATCACATCGATCGTTAAAAAATTATAGGAATTATTAAACATAATGTTGTTCATACTGTTAAGGAAGGACCAAGAGTCCTTACAAATGTGTGGTAATGAACCTAGGTATTTAGTTAAAATCCTATCTACTAATTGTGCACAAGGGTAAGTAATCGAAAGACGTCCGTCAATTAGTGCACGAAAAGGTGGATTGTGTAAATCTTTGTGGATTTTAGGTACTCCAAAAATCACAGGGTTTTTAGACATATTGATGTCAATATAGTTATATGTGTCTATGTCTATTTTACCTTCTATGAACATGTCTCTGAAGTACCCTTTTATTCTTGTTTTAGAAATGTTAAGTTCGTTAATAGATGACTGAGTGTATGCTGGACCACCTAATATTTGTTCCATCTTTTCAATGTAAGAATGGTTGTCAAAAATGACTAGCCCTCCTCCCTTATCTGGTTTTATAACCCTAGTAGCTGAGGAACATAGTTGATTAAGACATAAGTTTTGTTCAATAGTTGTATTATAATTCACTTGTCTTTTCTTGGTCCTACTGTATGATCTCAAATTCCTGATATCAATCTCGCATGATTTTTCAAAAGAAGCTAATGCTGTATGTAAAGGAGGGTTAAAAGTACTGGCTAGTCTCAGTCTGTGATCATGTATGGCATTAGTGTTACTAAATAGGAAATTCAAATTAAGTTTCCTTACGTAACATTTTAGATCAATAATAGTCCTAGCAATATTACATTTTCTTGAAGGAATGAATGTGTTACCATAGGCAAGTAATTCAATAAGACAAGGGTCCAGCTGTACACTAGAAAAATTATAGATATTAAAATCACCCTTCTTATTAGTCAGAATGGTTAAATTATTCAATGAGTGATTGTTGTTATCTGTTGTAATTTCAGTTGAAGTCAATTCATTTGTGAAGGTAGAGTTTACATTATTACAGTCCTCTGGAGTCATAGTACTTAATGTCTGGTGTTGTTCCATCTCTTTTGTTGGGGTTTGAAATTCCGTGGTCCTAAAAAACGACCGTCGTTGGCATTGGTACTATAATTTTGCTGTCTATTATTAACATACTGTGGTGGCCCGTTCTTGTTAGTTTTTTCTTGAATTCTGTTACTCCGTCTTACAGTTGGTACTTCCATTTGTTCATAGTCTTGGTCGTGATTAACTGTGTCAGTACCATTATTCTGGTCTTGGTCACTGTAAGTTAAATCTGTCCCACCAACACAAGAAGTACTGTTAAGTTTAACATACGCTGTGTTGCTAGCGTATGCTAGTCTGTCTCTTGTAAGCTTTTTATTCTTAGTATTTTTAGCTTTTTCTATAAATGAGTCAATACTTGTGAAGGTCCGGTTATAATCAAACCTGTACCTTTCAAAGTCTAAGTCATTCCTGAGAGTAGCATCTAAATCAGAGACTTCTTTTATCAGTTTGTTAATCTGAATATTGTAGTACTTAATCAGTACTTCAAGAAGTTGTAACCCTTGCGTATTAAATAATACTGTTAACTCCTTATTAAAATCTTGGTCAAAAAATAGGCCTGTAGGGCAAAATGAAGACCTAAGTCCCTTAGGGACCAGTTTTTCAGCATGACATTGTTTGAAATAATGTACTTCTAATTGAAGTCTTTTTTTTCTATTAACGAACTTAACATTTCTAAAACAAGAATAAAAGGGTACTTCAGAGACATGTTCATAGAAGGTAAAATAGACATAGACACATATAACTATATTGACATCAATATGTCTAAAAACCCTGTGATTTTTGGAGTACCTAAAATCCACAAAGATTTACACAATCCACCTTTTCGTGCACTAATTGATGGACGTCTTTCGATTACTTACCCTTGTGCACAATTAGTAGATAGGATTTTAACTAAATACCTAGGTTCATTACCACACATTTGTAAGGACTCTTGGTCCTTCCTTAACAGTATGAATAACATTACGTTTAATAATTCCTATAATTTTTAACGATCGATGTGATTGATCTTTACACATCGATACCTCACTTAGAAGCTGTGGAATGGATATCTTTGATACTTGAAGACCTGGGTGCAATAAGAAATGAGATAGACATAGTGTCAGAATTGTTAGATATAATATTAACATCTAACTATTTTATATTCAATGAAAAAGTGTACCTACAGACACAAGGTATAGCCATGGGGTCACCTTGTGGGGCATCAGTCGCTAACTTATTTATGGCGTATTGGGAGAAATTCCATTTTTTCAAGAATATCGAAAGGGAGAAAATAAAACTATATACCAGGTACCTGGACGACATCTTCATCTTACTTGATGGAGATGTAGAAATGGCTACTAAATTATTACAATACTGTAACGACTCTACTGTATTCTTAAAATTTACTTTCTCATTTTCTACCATTGAAATAGACTACTTAGACGTAAAATTATCTAAGGACGAACTCAACTGCGAATATGTTTCAAGAATACATAGAAAACCTACATATTGTAATTCCCTGTTGCACTTCAACAGTTCGCACCCCTTTAAACAAAAAAGGGCTATAATTAAGGGACAGCTCATAAGAGCAGTAAGAATGTGCAACAGGGAACAGACTTTCTACGATGAATGTAAAAAACTTGAAAACATGTTCACTAGTAGAAACTACCCTATAGATTTATTTTTGGACTTATTTCACGAAGTTGACACTAAAAGATTGAATGGGACTTATCACCCCATTCTTAAAAGGAAAACTACTGTTACGGAAGTACCTATTACAATATTAGACTCCGATTTAGATTTATTAGATACAACTTTAGAGCATAGTAATAATAACAACATCTTGGAGAGAGTCAATTCCCTTAAAATCAGTTTTATTTCCACTTTTAACAGTGACTCGTTAGATATACAACTGATTTTACTGAAGAATTGGCAATATATCCTAAATAATGAGGAATTGATAGATAAATTAGGTGTTAAACCTAATTTTGTATATAAGAGAGGAAAAATCTTAAATCCATTTTGGAAAGTAGTAATAATTTTAATAATAATAGTAATAAAAAAGGATGTAAACAATGTGGATTTTGTAAATATTGTCATCATGTGAATAATTGCAGCACCTTTCAGGTAGACGAGAATAAGTATTACATTAATGGTAACCTTAACTCTAATTCTAAGTCTATTGTTTACCTAGCAAAATGTAATTGCTGTGAAGCACATTATATAGGAAAAACTGATCGCAGATTTCGCGACAGAATCTATGAGCATCTTTATGCTATAAGAAATAAAAATGTGATAATGCTCTAGCAAAACACTGTGAGAGACATTTAGGACACAGTTTTAACTTCACAGCCATTGACATGATACCACACACCTTGAGAGGGGGACCTGTTAATATTTTACTAGAAATTCGTGAACTGGAATGGCAGTTAACTTTAAATTCCTTTAGTTATCCAGGACTAAACGAAAACTGCAACATTAATTGTATGTTGAAAATGAGGAACTTTTTAAGAAAGAAAAAGACATCTTAATTATTTCTTAATGCCATGTCCAGTTGATTTTACTATTATTATTTTCCTATTATTATTATTTTTCTACTACTTTGATTAGAATTACTTACACACCCTCTCACATCTACATTTAATATGTCTTGATAATAATATTATTTAACAATGACTTAGTAATATTTTTTAGTAATGTCATAATGGTACTAACCTACAGGAAGTAGTTTTTATTATACAAGACATATATGTCAGTCTTGTATATTCATTACTAATAAATTTTAATGTTTATAACTTAATTCTTATATTTTTTATATACTACTACATATTTATAACATGTTAGCAAATATTGCTCTAAATTAATAATGTTTTTATTCAGTATTGACTTTTTAATCTTCTATTTGATGTGTATTAATCATTAATCTTTAATATTTTTGACAATGTATTAGTGGTAACAGTTTTAACCTAGCTAGAGATATAATGTTTACTATAGTGTGGTCCTTTAAATATTTGAAGTACCCTCTACACGTCACACTTATGTCTGATATATAACTGGCGGTTACTTTGAAAGTAAGTGTTTCTTGCTGAAGAAGCTGTGGTATTACTACGGCGAAAACGCTGTTTTTATTATAAATAAAAGCGTTCTTTCTTGGATTTGGTTTTCATCATTTTCGTAGAGCTACACCCACTAGACTACTGCTGCCTGTTTGGGAGGTTACGTCTTCCGTGTTTTTCAACTGTTTGTGCTTTTTTGTGGAACAATATTAGAGGGTCAGCCCAGGTTTTGAAGGTTAGTAGACCAAGCCAGATAGGCAGGATTAAGTTGGTTTGTACATGTGCTGAGGAGGGATGCAGAGTATATTGTGAAATAGATGCTAAGGATGAAGCCGCCAGGTAACAGGAAAAGAGGAATGCCTAAGATGAGGTTTATGGCCGTGGTGAGAGTGGACATGCAGGTGGATGGTGTGACAGCGCAAGATGCAGAGGGCAGGAAGAAATGAAAACAGATGATCTACTGTGGCAACCCCTACTGGGAGCATCTGAAAGGAGGAGAAGAAAATGTTGTAGCTCAACACTTGTGGACTGTGAACACCATTACTGTGCATCATTCCACAAGTATGTAACCTGTATAGAGGCTGCATCTGGACAGAGTGTTTAGGTAAGTGGTGACTTCATATGTCAGCTTATGTATGATACAGCCAGGAACACTGTCCAGTACCATTGCCACTGTGGTTTGGACTTTGGTAAAGAGATGTTTTAACTAGAGTTTCGGTGAATCATCAGATTTTACATTCTTCAGGACTGTATGTGGCCCTTGTGTAACGACAGGGTGGTGAAATCCACATTCAAATTGTCTGACAAGAAATTGGTAATGTCATTCAGATAAGTGTACTTTGTGACCATTTACATTAACTGTGACCCAATCTGAGATTTCCCCTGTGGATTATAAACAACACTAAAGAAAGCTTTAGTGTTGTCTTTGGAATCCTTGCCATTTTGTATTTTGAAGCTTGCCTTGTATGTTTATTGAGGGATTGTATTTTCCCAATGATACTGACCAGAGAGGTTATCCCTTCTTTGTATGTAACTCTTTTTTTGGTACAACTTCACAACTTCTATTATATATTTAGTTTATGGCAGGGGTCCATGAGACTAATGCACTTTTACTGTATAAGTGAGAATATCTTGTGTTTGTGATAGCACAGTCCATGCATCCCTGTAGGTGAACAGTGTGCATTACTAAAGGATTATGCAGCTGGGACAGTGTTAACCTTAGTAATGCAAACCAATGACAGATAGCAACAACAGCATCACCCACAGCACAGTGTCAACCTGTGTCATATACACACACATGCGTACTCAAGTTCCAAAATGTTTATAGTACAATGCATACTGGCCACCAATAGAAACTATGGAGTGTTAACACTGGCCAATACAGGGCATATCACCCTGTCCATGTGTCCAATATACATGTACATGCAGACAGTGCACCTCCACCATGTTCACAAATGGACACCTGCAAACCTGTGTTGCACACACCCCACACTTACTGTCCACTGTATAATGCATGCTGACACAACTACACACATCAGCCAAGTGGCACATGGGCAAACAAAACACAATTGGAATAAACGCTGGTGAAAACAATACGACATTGCTAATTGCAGCTATAATGCATCATGCCTGCTCAGCTACACCTTCAAGGATATCATTACACTTTACTGCTGACAACATGCTACACATCCAACCATTGCTATACTTTATTAAAGTCACCCTGTGCATCAGCACCATGTTAGCCTGTTCCTGCATCAATGTTACAGATGACAGGAGGTGGCACAGGTTTCATCATATGCACAGGGTGTGTTGTTGGTTTGCCAGAGGCCTACACTGAGCCATGCAATCGACATGTGTGTGTGAGTGTGTGTGTGAGGGCCATGAGTACTGTTATGGGCCAATGTTGATGTAATATGTGCGGGTATGTGTTTGCCCTAGGTTTCTGGTTTATGTGTGTGTGCCTGCATGCACACAGTTTCACCATGTGGCTGCCATAAAAGAGGATTTGTGAGACAGCTACAGACTGCACCTGGCAGGCTTTACAGATCACTGTCTCTGGCCATGGATACGGAAGCTGTGCCTGGCAGGGGTGCTACAGACAGTATCAGGTACTAATCCAGATTGGGTACTATCCAAAGAGGTTGACATATGTCCACTGGATTCAGGTCCCTGCTGGGACTGGCCAGAGCCACAGGCATGTGGTCTGCTAGGATGGTCTATAGACAGCCCCCCCCAACATTGCTGGGGCTGGTACTGGCACTATGGGAGTGGCTGTGACTTGCTGGACATCCACAGTGATCTCCCGCTGCTGATGTTGCTGGCATACATCCACATCGACATCTCAACCGTCTTGCACTGTCCTGACACATGGACATGACATTGTGGAGGACATCCAATGTCTCACCCCAACATCTATCAATGACCTCAGTGTAGTTACGTATGGCACCTGCTTGGTCATGGATATTGTCATTTACAGAGGTGTTATGAGCCCTCTGTGCCCTTCGTCCCTGTCTGGTGTACCACTCCATTCATGTCTGTGTCTCCATGACAGCCTTGAACATGCATGTGGTAGAATGAGGTGTGGCACATCTGCCAGGGGCATGATGACCAGCAGTGCTCTGACAAGAACCCCTGGGCATCTGCCTATGTGGTACCATTCAAGACATCTGGCTATGGCTGCTGTGTCCTGATACATGTGCCATAGATACGACACTGTCTTGGCCAGTGCCAACCATACACTGTCCCTCAGCTAAGGGCAATGGTGATGATGGATGTACAGGCAGTATGACTGTGTGCATGGATGGGGTGGAGACTTGTGTACTGTTAATTGGTAGCCCAACTACAGACCCTGACAAACCTGCCTGTGCCTCAACACACCTATCTTCATCATCACTGTCTGTCTCAGTGATATCAGGTTCCCTGCTGCACTGAACCAGCCCCACCTTGGCACCTCTGAGAGGAAAACAGGAAACACACTTTAAGACCTGAACATGACTTCAGACCACATGCGCACATGCATGCATGCACACATGCGCACATGCACACACACAAAAATACACTCCTCCCTAAAGCAGACACACGCAACACCAGCATCTCAGAACATACACAATAGCAGGTGATGGTGGGGTACAGTATCACAAGCAAAACAGTCATATCACACATGTCAGCATGCAGGACATGTGTTGCTCAACAGCATGCAGTGCAAGTGTAGTCAGCCCTTGTTGTTAACAGTATACATGGCTTTGATGCATGTGTTTTGTTATTAGGTGATGGCCCTCCCCCTGGAACACAATGCATACATGGAAACAACATTGCTGTGCAGGTATTCATAACTCTGTAATGTACTGTGCACCATAACTCACAGGTATACATACCAATACTAGATGTGTATCTGTGTGTCAGATAGGTATCGAATGATGATTACAGCCTCTGTGTCTTTAGCAAATAATTGTGGACACATTTTTAGCACATGCATGATGAGTATTCACACAACATCATCAGTGGTGCATGGATAATTGATGGAATACCATTTGGCCACATACCCAATGTACGGTGATTATGGTGAGTGTAGATCATATCGTGGACATGCCAGTCTCATCCATGACATGGCATGCTAAAACACAACTGCATATTTAAACACTACACATACTCAATGTGTGTCATATGACCTAGCCACTCAATAGCATCACAAGACATATATGTGTCAGTTGTGCCAATGGTGATTGGTATGCATACTGTTTAGAGGTGCATATGTCTGCACACATGCATCATTAAGGTGTATAACAATGAAAGCTATGTGTAGTACAGTGGTTACAATAACTGGATGGGGTATAGTACCATAGGCCATCATCATGAAGCATCATGTGGTCATTCAAGGCTACAAATATTTCCCAAACCAGCACTAATCATGCTGTGCTGGAACTGTACTACCTTGACTAAATTCACCATTTCACAACCAGTTGTTATGTGAGTTTGTAAGGAGGGCAATAAGGAGCATTCCCTGACATGAATGTGTAGTGTGTTGCAGAGTGTTTAAATGCTCCGTGATAGGCCTCTATCCCTCAGCTATATGATGTGTAATGTGTGGATGAGATTTTGGATACTGGAGTGTGTCTTTACAGAGGGTTTGGGAATCCTTTATGTGTAGCATGTTAAAATGCTCTGTGTATGACATAGATGTGTATGTTATGTGCATGTTGAGTATCAACTATGCCTATCCAATGGTCACTGCTGTCTAGCCACATTTGTTTGAGATGGTCTGGGTATTGCATGTGTTTGAGGCAGCTAATCATAATTTAATAGTTAGCTAAAGTAGCCTTAGTTAGCTAAAGTAGTAGTTTTATTTTGGTATGTATCTTTCTAATAGGAGCAACATTATTCAAAATGTCAAGAAAAGTTTTATTAAGATATTGCACAGCAAGATCTAACTGGAAAAATTTAAAGGTGACCAGTCACACTGTTGAAGCATGCAGTAAAATAAAGAGGGGGAAATTTTGTTTTGCAGCAAAAATACTTAAATATGATATTACTAGGTTAATGTACACATTTCCTGAAAAGAAAGGAGGGTAAGTGACCACTAAGTGAGTCTCAAAGGCAGCCTGCTTGATAAGTATTTTAGACATGATTTTAGAGAATTTGTAGAGAAATTAAAGATAAGTTAGCCTAATACAAACAGGAATTGCAATATGAAATGAGGGGGGAAAACATGCTTATTCTATATTTGGAGAGAAAGTCAAGGAAGAGAATTTGATAGCAGTAAAGAAGTAAATGAAGAAGGGGAGATATATGGAATGAAAAGGTACTTGTTCACATTTAGGCATATTGTTTATCCTGGTTTTGAACAAGAATGGAGCCATATTTTAGCTAGGAAGTATTTCAGAGCAGTTTTGAAGGAAGGAAGAGGGTATAGACTTGATACATGGAAACAACATTGCTGTGCAGGTATTCATAACCCTGTAATGTACTGTGCACCATAACTCACAGGTATACATACCAATACTAGATGTGTATCTGTGTGTCAGATAGGTATCGAATGATGATTACAGCCTCTGTGTCTTTAGCAAATAATTGTGGACACATTTTTAGCACATGCATGATGAGTATTCACACAACATCATCAGTGGTGCATGGATAATTGATGGAATACCATTTGGCCACATACCCAATGTACGGTGATTATGGTGAGTGTAGATCATATCGTGCACATGCCAGTCTCATCCATGACATGGCATGCTAAAACACAACTGCATATTTAAACACTACACATACTCAATGTGTGTCATATGACCTAGCCACTCAATAGCATCACAAGACATATATGTGTCAGTTGTGCCAATGGTGATTGGTATGCATACTGTTTAGAGGTGCATATGTCTGCACACATGCATCATTAAGGTGTATAACAATGAAAGCTATGTGTAGTACAGTGGTTACAATAACTGGATGGGGTATAGTACCATAGGCCATCATCATGAAGCATCATGTGGTCATTCAAGGCTACAAATATTTCCCAAACCAGCACTAATCATGCTGTGCTGGAACTGTACTACCTTGACTAAATTCACCATTTCACAACCAGTTGTTATGTGAGTTTGTAAGGAGGGCAATAAGGAGCATTCCCTGACATGAATGTGTAGTGTGTTGCAGAGTGTTTAAATGCTCCGTGATAGGCCTCTATCCCTCAGCTATATGATGTGTAATGTGTGGATGAGATTTTGGATACTGGAGTGTGTCTTTACAGAGGGTTTGGGAATCCTTTATGTGTAGCATGTTAAAATGCTCTGTGTATGACATAGATGTGTATGTTATGTGCATGTTGAGTATCAACTATGCCTATCCAATGGTCACTGCTGTCTAGCCACATTTGTTTGAGATGGTCTGGGTATTGCATGTGTTTGAGGCAGCTAATCATAATTTAATAGTTAGCTAAAGTAGCCTTAGTTAGCTAAAGTAGTAGTTTTATTTTGGTATGTATCTTTCTAATAGGAGCAACATTATTCAAAATGTCAAGAAAAGTTTTATTAAGATATTGCACAGCAAGATCTAACTGGAAAAATTTAAAGGTGACCAGTCACACTGTTGAAGCATGCAGTAAAATAAAGAGGGGGAAATTTTGTTTTGCAGCAAAAATACTTAAATATGATATTACTAGGTTAATGTACACATTTCCTGAAAAGAAAGGAGGGTAAGTGACCACTAAGTGAGTCTCAAAGGCAGCCTGCTTGATAAGTATTTTAGACATGATTTTAGAGAATTTGTAGAGAAATTAAAGATAAGTTAGCCTAATACAAACAGGAATTGCAATATGAAATGAGGGGGGAAAACATGCTTATTCTATATTTGGAGAGAAAGTCAAGGAAGAGAATTTGATAGCAGTAAAGAAGTAAATGAAGAAGGGGAGATATATGGAATGAAAAGGTACTTGTTCACATTTAGGCATATTGTTTATCCTGGTTTTGAACAAGAATGGAGCCATATTTTAGCTAGGAAGTATTTCAGAGCAGTTTTGAAGGAAGGAAGAGGGTATAGACTTGATGGATACAGGTAAGGAGTTCCAGGCTCTAGCAAACTTGTATGAGTATAATGCCCAGCAGATTTTCTAGATTTATAGACAGACAGGAGTTTTTGGTCACTGGATTGGACTGACAGACTGGTAACATAATTGTGTAAAATGTTTTAGTGCCAGATAGGCAGATGGATGGTAGATAATTAGTCAATATTTTATAATTTTGTTACATTTGGTGGTGTTATATAATACGAGTGTAGCAGTTAATTTTATTTTTATAAAAGAAAATTGCATTTCAGTTTTATACAAGTTCAAAGTTAGATACAAGTTTAAATGTGAGTATAAATAAAACACTACTATGCTGGTTATATTTTGTGTTAATGTTTTGTCTGTTCTTCAATTTTGGCTTGAATGATGGTTTTCCACAATTCCATTATTGTGGGTAGGGTTACATAATTATGTATGAAAATTTTGTGTTAATCAGTGTCCAGATTTTTGGCCAGCTGTACCTACTTTTCATGGGCCTTTGTCCAGATGTTTGATAATTCCAGGTTGAGAGGTATGGTAGTAGGGTGCACACTGTGGGCAAACAATGAAATGGGGACATAAGAGCAGAATCCAATATAGCCCCAACTGCAGAAACTGTAAAAAAAAAAAAAAAAAAAAAAAAAAACAGATTATGGTGGTTGGTATGGTTGGCAAGCAGTAGACAATCTGGTGAAGAAGATTTATACTGACAGGAAGAAGGCAAGAGGAAACAAGGGAATCCAGCAAAGAGGTAGATGCATTGTGTGAGGAAAGACCTGCAGCAGTTAGGCATGAGTGTCAAAGAAGGCATGACAGTGGCATTGAGTAGGGAGAGATAGCAACAGCTGACACAACACCCAGGCACCATGTAAAAAAATGGGGAAAGGGGAGTTGAAGAAGATGATAATGATACTGATTTATTTATTTGATTTATTTATATATGTTCAATGATCAATTCTGAGCAATTTCAGGCTCAGCCTGTGTAAAATATAAAACATTTCACAAACAAAAAGTACAGAAACGTAAGCAATAACAGAAAAGTTCCAACTAATTACATAGAAAAAAATTGTACATGCATTCTAGCGAACAAGCACAATATACAGTCAAGCAGACTGTAATGTGCACTTTACAAATTAGTTTCCAAATGGGTTCAGACTTCAGTGAATGAAATGTCCTGTGTTGAAGGAGGAGCATTTGACTTGGATGAAGAAGTGCCTTTTGAGGTACATTCTGATTTTGGAATACGTGCTAATTTCCTTAATGTCGATGGGGAGAGGCTGCCAAAGAGTTGGTGTGTGAGAGGAGACAGCATGTGCTGTGCTGTGGAGTTTGGCTGTAGGATTAGTGAGAATCGGTGTGACTTGTCAGTAGTGTCTCAGGTTGTATGAGGAAGTGTTTCTTATGAAGTTTAGCTGCAAGGGAAGTAGCTGTGAGTTGTAACTTGTGTTGAAGTAGTCTGTGTATTTGAGACCCAAAAAGTAGATTAGGTCGTTGATACAGTGATGCTCACAGACAGGTGAGTTTGTAATGAATTGGCAGATACTGTTAGAGAGAGTGTGGACTGTGGAAATTTCACAACACCCATAGTCTCGCTTTAATTGAGACAGATGTCTTGAAAGATGCTAACAAAATAAAATGAATAAATGAATTGTTCTGTTATTACCCGAAGATGTATTTACTTATGTGCCCTCATTTTCTACAGAACATAATTACTTAGACGCAATTAATCAACATGAGATGCTTAACAGTGTCATCATATGTAATATATGTTTATTATCTCTGGCCATTGTAATCTAAACAAGCTTAAGAGGTTGTTTCTTAAACTGAGAATCTAAAATCCTTACAGCTAATGCATGAAGTTTAGTATTTTATAATTTACATCCATAAGTCGTTTTTTGTTTTTGTCTTTTATCTACTGAAATTATAATGAATAATTGTCTTACATTTTCATATTGTGCCCAGTTAATATATGAAATTTACATGGTGCTTTCGCCTTTCATACACTATATTCTTCTCTTTCCAGTCACACAATGAAATATAAATAATCAAACAATAATAAATAATCAAATGCAAACCATCATACCATTTGCATTTGATGAATAATGAAGTATTAATTAGCATTAGTCCACATGGAAGAATTAACCTAAAATTAGACTTCTAGGAAAACATATGAAGTAAATACTTGTGAAAGCATATGCTTGTGTTATTTGAGGATGTTAATTTAGTTTGAGGGGAAGCCATCTTACAAAAAAATAGAAATTCTGACAATGAAATATCCTCATTTTTAGATGACTGCCTGTCTGCCTCTACCAGCTACAGTAAATTGTTATTCATATGACATAACTGCAGGTTGCTGAAATACATGTGTCTTTGATATAGTTTTGTTCATTTTTATCACCTTCCTTCTGACTGTAAAGAAAATTTCAAGGTCTTACTTTTTCTTTTCTCAGTTGTTGTTGTTGTATCTTTCAGCTTTTCCCAGTTAGGGGTCGCCACAGCGGAACTCCGGTCCGCTAATGATTGGCAGTAGATTTTTACGTGCCGAGTTGCTGGCCCTGATGCACAACCTTCAACGAAGGTACGCCCATTCACATATGTCTCCACACAGAAGATGCTCTAGCTGAGAATCAAACAGGACAATGTCTTACTGTGAGGCGACAATGCTACCACACCAACATAGTCAATATCTGATTCCTTGATAGGTACAGGTAGAATTCTATTAGACTTGCTGTGTATATCATATATAACTTAGATTTGCATTATTCAAATGAGTGAAAAAATTGAAAGTTCCACAGTCTGTTAATCACAGCAAATTTATAATTTGTCAATTATCTACTATTGGTGTTTTACATATTTTTTCTTTGTGTTAATTTTGTGGCAAAGTAATGTCCTGATAATGTTTCCTTTAATAGACTATTGCTGTTTACTGTATTACTGTGTTATACTCTTATGTTACTATCAGAAGTCAACCAAGAAGTTATTTTTTCTGTGATCAGTTTACAGACAGTTCCAGTTTGTGAGACATGAGTTGGCAAGGTAGGTAACTCTATCATCTCACAGTTAAGACAAACCTTGAAATCAAAAACAATGCTTTTTGTTACTAAGCAAAAGCTCACTTCTATATCCAGACCTCAGCAAATCCTCCATCATTTGGATGACACTATTGAACATGTGACTTCATTAAAATTCCTAGGAATTTAATTTCACCCTTCCTAAATTCCCAACACCACCAAGACTGCACAAAAAAATCAATTATCTTCTATTATGGGCTATTTGGACCTCTGCTTTTCTTTCTAGACCCTGTTGGACTGCTATGGGTAAAGGTAGCTTACTGGCTCAGCTAGTTTACAGTCTCCTTCTGATTGCTGCAGCCTCTAAAAGAAATGCATCCCCATATACAGATTCATCAGTCTTTCCCTGAGAAATGAAACCTCACTGCAAAACACTTGAAAAAGCTAATTGGCTACATGTAAAACAATGTGATGTCTTTCCACTCACCTCTCAGCTGTTTAAACACATCAAGAATGAAACCTTTCTTCCACTAGCTTCCAGACTATTTAGTGGTATACTAATTTAGTATTTTAGAAGTCTTAACTACTCAGGTGGTCTCCTCCAAACTCATCAAACTTGGCTTCAGTGAAAAAACCCTGCTATGATCATTATATTGATCATGGCTGCCATATCATTAGCTTTATAGGTTTTATCCTGCATTTAATATAACAGTCTACCAGTTTCCAAAGCTTCAGGGCACTTTCCATGCAACAAAACCATCAGTCATCTGGAGCAGAGCAAATTAAATAACATGTCTGGGTGCCAAACCCTTCAGAGATTTTCTGCTGCCAGAGATAAAGCTCCCATGAGGCTTTCAAGGATTAAAGCTTATTTTGTGCTGTTCTTTTGCTGGGCAAATAAATTCCCTTTGGCAAAAAGAAACTTCCAGTTTAAAAATTATTTTTTTTATTAATAGTGTGCTGTTCAGGAACGATAGTCTTAAGCCATGAGTCTATGTTTTAAATGGATGTCATGGTACCGTATTGTACTTTTAAATAACAACACACTTTTTTTCTTTCTGTTTTAAAAGTTGTTTAAATGAATTGAAAACACCATTTTTTCTGTGGAGAGTTTTTTTTTTCTTTTTGGTTACATTTTTGGCTAACAAAGTGTTGTAACGTACTTTTTATTATTTTTTATGTGAATAAAGTGATTTTTAAAGACTTCTAATTTTTATTGGCTTTTCCTGCTTTTCCCTCAGGAAAGAGGCACCATTTTTAGCTTGACCATGGAACAGACTACTGGACCCACAGTTAATCTTTCTTCTAGACACAAAAAGAAAAAAAAAAACAAACAGCCTTTGCCACCACTGTAGGCTAGCAATTTGACTCAGCTGCAGATTTATGACTCTGCTGTGGCTATTTGTGTAGCTCAGACCACTGATCTTTTACTCCAGATCCCTCTGGTGAAGCACGTCTAGCCACTATGGACCAGGGGTTAGCCACATCATCTATAGCTGTTGTAGTCCCCTCTATGGGCAAGGGAGAGCCACTGTTGTTAGTCCTGAGACAGGTAACAGGGAACACTTTCCTGTTTTGTCAGAATGTTGTGCCCATTTCTGGGGAAGTTGCTGTTGCCATTGATAATACAGTAGACTCCCTCTTATCCGGCCTCTCTTAAACAAACAGGCTCCTCTTTAAGCAGCCATTAAATTTTTGCCGTAGCCCTAGCAAAAGACAACACACAAGAACAACACTTCCACCTCCTCTGGGCTAAATAATGACAGACATTTGAATTTTAGACTTCATATTCATTAGAAAAATGTATACTAACCCAAATCATGTTATTCTAGCTGATTTATAACCCATAAATAATATTTTATATTTTTTCTGATTAAACAGCTACTTATTTATCCAGCCTAAGGTTTGGGCCTAGCAAGACCAGATAAGAGGGAGTCTACTGTACTGTTTCCATAGTCAGGAGTATTTTATTGGGTCTGGCTCAGGGTTTAATTTAGGCTATTGATCCTTCTTGTAATGGGGTTTCTAGTAAAAAGAAAGAGGGATACCCCTTTTCCTGAAGAGATACAACATACTGAATCTGAACTGGAAGATGAAGGGACAGATGCAGGGTTTACTTCTCAGATTTCTGATTCAGGCTCAGAGGAGAGTTGAGTTTCTGATTCTCCCTGGGGAGTTTCTCTTTCTCTGATACTATTTCAAGAGTGTGCCATGTTTTTTTTGATGGATGAACACTGTAGTCTCTCAGTCCCCCAGAAAATACTATGAGCTGTTTCAAAAGGAATTTCAAGAACCTTCATTCATTCCTCTAGTTCTATCAGCTTTGGATGATCTATGCATGTTACTGTCTGCAATTCTCCTGATAGTTGGTTGCCCCTAAAAAAAGAGAGATAGAAGATATAAAGTTCCTCAGTCTTTATACACTGCTCCCAAACCTGTCCCAGCAGCTACATCTTTAATTAATCCTACTGCTGCTAAACATTTAGTTAATTCCAATCCCATTCTTTCTGATAATGGGCAGACTATTGGTAAGTATGGGAAAAAAAGTGTATGCTTTTGCAACTTCAATTTTCCGAATTTTGAATTGTCAGGTTCTTATATTAAGGTTTACTAGGACTGATTATGTAAGTAAGAGGAATGCTACTTCTTGTGATGAAAAATCTGCTTTAAATAATTTAGTGTTTCAGCTATAGAAGTCACTTTAAATTGCTTACAGTGCATGTATGACTCTGTTAAGATTTCTTTCAGGCCTATGGCTACTGCTACTGTTTTGTGAGGTGCTTCCTGGCTGCATTCTCAGAAACTCCCAGATGTTGTAAAAGTTGAGATTTCAAATTATCCTTTGGACAGAAATTTAGTTTTTGATTCCTCTTCTGCAGCCCTGACCAAAAGTGTGATGAAAGGAGTAAGCTGATACAGGGAATATTTTTCACCCTTCTTTTTTCAAATTTTATGTGGGATTCTTTAACATCTTATTCAGTTTTGGCAAAAAAACAAAAAAAAAAAAAACAAAATAAAGAATCTCAACAAAATGCAGGTAAACAGATGTTCAGGAAGAAATGCCAAGGAGGGTCCTAAAAGATTTCAGGAAACCCCCAAAGCCAAGGAAAGTCCAGCAAGTCAGAATGATCTCCCCCAACTCACACATACCCTGGGAGCACCCATTCCCTTCCAGAAAGTCTGTATGTCCATTTTTTTCTCTTTGACAGCAGATAGTTTCAGACAAATGGGTTCTGAAGATCATTTACCGAGGTTACAGATGACAGTGGGAGGAAATTCCTTCTTTCTAGGGGCTAATTCCTCATATACTAGTCTTAACTTTCCACCTGTCCTTCATCATGTGCTGTCCCAGGGAGTGTTAGAACCAGTTCATCATTCCCAAGTGGAAAGGATTTTATTCAAGGATGTTTTTAGTGCCAAAGAATGAAAATTCTTAGAGAACAGTTCTGTATTTTTCTTTCCTAAAATTGTCTGTGATAGTGCCCGTCTCTCATCCAGTCAGGATAAAATAGACAAGCTTTCATGGGTTCAATTCCAGCAGCTTTATTATGTACAAATACATCAGGATTGATATCTAATAACTTTAACTTAGATAAACTTATAAACAAACTAACTATCACACCCATGCACGCTCACTCTCTGACTGCACTCCCAAAAAGGCATGGAAGCTAGCACATGCTTGCTATTTATATGCACATGCTGTCCTTGAAACACTTCTTAAAGGTACAACACACACCGACTATTCTACTTCCTTCCTTTTGAGAAATGGGTCATGCAAAATTGACAACATTAATTGACATGCAACTATTACAAATAATTCTTTGTCATGCAATTATACAAAACTAAATACATATAGACAACTATGTCCAGGTTAGGTCTGGAAATACAACCAAGTCATGTGACATAGACATTAGAATTAGGTCTGGCAAATGGGACTGTCTCTGCTGAATGTTCAACTTTGGGGACATCAGGAACATCATCTGGAAAGGAAGTAGAAGTTAAGACAGATTCTGCAATAGGAACATTGTCTGGATTTCTCTGAGATCTAGAGACTGTATCACAGGAACAATGCTGCAATATCGATTCTGAAACAGGAAGAAGATGTCTGCAATTTCTCCTGTACTCCACATCCTCAGATTCTACAAAGTAGGTTATCAGCTCAGCACATATACTTGTTACTTGACCATTCCAGTCGAAACCTTCCACCATTTGTATCCTCACTGTGTCTGCTTCTTTCAATGGATAAAGCAATCTGCTAGATTTATCATAGCTGGACTTCTGGAAAGTACGTTTTCTGTATAGTTGGCCTCCGATTGTTCTATTGTTCTTTGCATTAGGCCTCAACAAACTGGAACTGATAAACAATGTTGCTCTGGTTTGCCTAGATAGAAGTCTCTGAGCAGATGAGCCAAGTATATCATCATGGAGTATGTTTCTGAGATTGAGTAAATTCAAAAAACATCGGTATTATCATGCTTTGACTTCTCTAGTAAATTGCTTTGCACTCTGTACTGCATGTTCAGCTAGTCCATTTGACTGTGCATACTCTGGACTACTAGTAACATGTGAAGTCCCATTCTTTTGCAAATTTCTGAAACAACTGACTGGTAAATCAGGTACCATTGTCAGAAATAACTTTGTATGGACTAGCATAGACTGAGAAATTACATTTCAACTTAGTGATAACAGCAGTGGATGGTAGATTAGGTAGTAAAATAAATTTCAAACCAATTTGAATAAGAGTCTGCCAACACTAAGTAATGATGATTGTTCCATTCAAATATATCAGTGGCTACTTTTGACCACGGAAGTTCAGGAACTTGACTTAGATGAAGTGGTTCTCTTTGCAAATGCAGTTTAGTACTATTGTATACTGAACAAGAAGAAAGTGCTTTATCAATGTCTTTTGGTAGAGAATGTCAAAATTCTAGTCCTCTCACCTTTTTTGATATATTCGGAACCTGAGTGACCACGATACAAAATCTGGATACAGTCAGATTGTAAGGAAGCAGGAACACAATTTTAGGACCTTTCAAGATAGTGCCATCTTCCAGCAACATCTCATCTTTGTAAGGAAAATAACTTGGCACTTCAGGTGGTACATTAGATTGCTTTGATGGCCATCCAACAGTAATATAGTGGTTGAGCTTTTGCAAAATAGGACCAGTCTTTGTATGATGATCTCTCAGCTCATCAGGAATCATGGTAGAAAAGTTACACTCTTCCATGACATCAAAGTCAAAATTCTCTGTATGAAGCTACTCCATTGTATTTCATGGTGATCTGGATAAGTTATCAGCCAGATAAAGAAGTTTGCCTTTTGCATAGATCATTTTGAAGTTGTGCTTTTGCAATTTGAGCATCATTATTTGTAATCTCACTGGAGCTGAATGCATAGGTTTCTTTAAAATAGTGACTGGAGTTTGGTGATTTGTCTCAGTCTGAATAGTTTGACCATAAATATAATCATGAAATGTTGAACATGCAAATACTATTGCTAAAAGTTTTTTCTCAATTTGAGCATATTGTGTTTCAGTTTGGGTAAGAGATCTAGATGCATAGGCTGCTGGTATGTCTTCTTGAAGAATAATGGTGCCAAGACCAAATTTTGAAGCATCACAGGAAAGGGTTACTGGTTTATTGACATCATAGTATCTTCATGGGGTGGTAATTTTCTGCTTAAGGTCTTCAAATGCTCTCTGGTGCTGTTCCAACCAAGACCATATAACACTTTTGCACATTAACTCTCTCAAAGGTGCTGTAAACTCATTGAAGTCTGGTATAAATTTGCCTAAATAGTTGACCATACCAAGAAAACATTGTAGAGTGTGAACATTATCCTTTGCATCTCAAGAATGGCTGCTTGCTGGGACAGATCTGGTCACAAGCCAATACTGGTAAATAAATGACCTACATATGTGACTTCTGGTAGTCTAAATTTGCACTTTAGAGCATTGAGCTTCAAGTTCACTTCAAGTGCTCTGTCTAGAACTCTTTATGTTTCTGTTATGCTCTGCTTCACCATTGCCTCCAACCAGTAAATCATCTACTATTATGGCACAAGGATAACCTGAAAATATTTGCTCCATTGCACTCTGAAAGTCTTCACTTGCAGAATTTATTCTAAATGGCATTCTGAGGAATCTATATCTTCCAAATGGGGTACTGAAAGTAGTCAGTAGTGAAGACTTGTAATCAAGCATCACTTGCCAAAATGAACTTTTTGCATCTAAGACAGAAAAAAACGTGGCATTTGTGACTTTCTTGACTGTATACATGGGATGATATGGTCTCTTGAACGCTCTGTTCAAATCCCTTGGGTTAATACATATTATGATTTCATCTGAGCCTATCTTGTGGGTTGCTACTATGGATGACACCCATTCAGTTGGTTCTGTAACTGGACAAATTTCACATTGCTGCACCATTTTATACAAATGAACTTTGACTTTATTCTGCATAGCTATATGAACTTTTCTTGCCAGTCTGACCACAGGACTGATCTCTGGGTCTAACTTCAAAAAGACACAACTGGAAGTTTACCTAACTTATCAAAAAAACAGCATACTCTTGTACTGTACTGAGCATGTCCTTTTTTTAGACCTTGCTGGAAAACTACAGGTTTTACCTGGCACACTCGCAGAGGTTATAGCTGCCATGTGCTTAGGCCTGTCTCTGTTAGCCACATGTTGCATGCTGCCTAAATTTGCTCTGGAGACTGATGAAACCATGCTCTTATCACTTACAAGCATACTTGTGTGTCTTTCTGTAACTTCATGGATTTGACAAATCTCAGTACCTTTGCTCAGAGTTAAATCACTGTCACAAAGCAAAATCTTTCTCACTGTGACACAATTAATACCACGCACAAGCCTGTCCTTTATTAACTTATCTTTTAAGTCACCAAACGTACACATTTTAGCTTTGTTTGTCAGGTCAGTAATATAAGCTGCAAACGTTTCTCCTTACTTTTGATCTCTTGTTTAAAACGAATGCCTCTCCAATGTAATATTTGTCTGGGGGTTACACATTTCCATACATTTGTGTTTCAAACACTTAAGATCTTCCCTTGATTCATCCTGTATAATATGATGGTTTTCACCCTCTTCTTCATATACTGCTGGTGCACACACAAATGAGCTCTTTCTTTCAATGGCCTCTGATCCAGCTAAGCTTAGAAAAATAAATGCTCTGGTGCATGCATCTTTGTCAGAATAAGCTGCTTGTATAAAAATAGTGTACACTTGCTCAAATATTCTCCAGTTCTGTGCAGTATTCTGATCAAATACAAGTGGTGATGGCTTTCAAAGTCCATCTGCCAAGCCAAAAAAATTACAATAAAACACAATGCAACCCAAGTCCACTTTTAACTGTACGAAACTGCACACTTGCACATATGCCTGAACTTTATGCCAGTATTTGTAAGCCCAATAGCACAACAAGCCCCTGAATAACTGAACTTTGCGAAATATGTCTCTCTGGTACCAGAATACTCTTGAAATCAATTTACTGTAAGAAATAACCTCTTATCAGTGTAAGAAACATTTTAAAATAACTGCACTCTGTGAATAATTTGAGCAGAAAAAGCTCAGAGTAAAAAACATTTCAAAGTAATTGCACTTTGCGAATAAACAGAACACAGCACACTGACACTTTCCCAAAATAGCTGCATTTTGCTAAATAGCTCTGTACAGTGCAAGAAACACGCTGTAATGGTGGCACTCTGTGAATAGACACACCCAGCACTAGAAACTTTTTGAAGTAGCTGTATTCTGGCTGCACTTTACGAAATAGTTGCACTTTGTACACAAACTCTTTGGATTAAATGCACAGTAATAAGCACACACTGTTAACACTTTTACACACTTTGAGATACTTTGAATAACTCTAGTTATGCCCTGAATAGCTTCAATCAATGTGATACAGTAGTCTATGCCAAAACACAGTCCCTGGGATTCATGAAGCTCGGCGCAAGACCGGCGTTAGGCTTGCGCCAACCATGCAGCGTGAGGATGGCGCATAGTAATGAAGGAGCTCTGCCGACCCAGCCATGTGCACAGGAAAGGAGCGCGAGTGCATACGGCGTGTCGAAGTGCCGCACGGAGGCGTGGAAATGGCAGCTGTTGATGTGCAACCTAAAATGCTTGCATATGACAAGTTGCAAGATAGTAACCACGTCAGTGTCCCTGGATACTGAAACGTATGCAAAGCATGCAAGAAAGTACCTGCGAACACAAAGTGACAAAGCAAACAGTAATGCATGGTAGGGAATAACGGGTCCCTATCCCGCGAACAAATGACATGGAAGACTGTGTGGCCGTAGTCCAATGCAGTGTAGATAGCCATACCAAGTGGAAGTGAAACGCATCATATGTTAGCGATCCGCCAGTAGGTACATCCAAGCCCAATGGTGAGGGTCGCCAGTGAACCCATAATGTGAGGGAGGGTAAACAGCTGGGCAGATGTGTCCATAACAAAATGCACGAGAAATGTAGATATCTAGCGACAGTATGTCTGAATTATATCCCACAAGGCATGTAATAGTTACATACAAACGGTATGTCTGTATTTCACATACCAAATGTGATAGGAAATAAAATAAGCATGTAAACAAAACAGAAGGAGCATGCAAACAGCCACAACAATAAGGACACATGTAGGCTGAAAGGAACAGTATTATCCGTACCGTCAACTAGGATTACCACCTGTCCCACTTTGCGAGTGACAGTCCCTCTTTGGGCAGTTGTGTATAACAATGGCAAATGTCCTGAGATTATAGGACAAAATTATTCCCTATAAGTTATGTAATAGTTGCATTAAACAGGTTTTCTGTATCTAAATTACATAAATGTTAGAAGAAACAGAATAAGCAACTGAACTGCTACAAGAATAAGCTTTTATATAGGCAAGAAGTCTAAGTTCTATCCTGTGTACTGACCGTGGGTATGTGTCAGCCTATAAAATGTGATGTGTGTACCAAAAATGTCCCTCTTTGGCCAACTAAAAAGGTAGCAACCCTTCCGTTGACTGTGGGGAGGTGTTATCCACTACAGTCGGATATGTGCATGGAATATATCCCATCCTGGACATAGGAAAAGGTGGCATCCTACCAATGAGTACAACAGGCCGCCAAAATCCGGAAGTCATCGGTACAAGCTGAACTTGTCAGGATGTGTCACAGTCGAACGGGTAGTACCCAGGTATACCAAACATGTAATGAAAGAGAAGTATGGGCGTGTACCTATGTGCATGAGGTATAGCATGTGGAAAGCAAACATAGCAGGGTAGTCCACACAACCATACATATACCAGACACATGTAGGGTATTCAATGTGTTATTCTGGCCGTGTCATGGGCCAACAACCAAAGCACAGATGTATGGGGTGTGAGGAATCTATATGTGTGGGGTGGATGGGTAATGGTACAATCCTCCAAGGCGATACTGTGTCGTATGCAGAATAGGTGAACCGGAGGTGTATGAGGGAGCAGCGGGTGAAGCTGAAAGAAACACAAACACATGTATAAACAGCTGCAATACAACCGGACAGGCCATACTGTAGAACACAATCCCACAAACAGATGAATATTAAAATGTGCGATACAAATGTATAGATATGCCACCGGCACATACCCACAGATTGGTCCTGCTGGAACTGGCCATAACAAACGCAACACACCTGGATGGAACTGGCCGTAACAAATGCAACACACCTGGATGCATAATGGACGACCCAGCAGCCCCTCCACATCACACAACCCACTCCCGTACCTGAACATCCACCAAATCCAGCCATACTTGGCCTACAGGTATGGTGCAGCCACAGCTACACATAGTTACCACTACGCATATGTAGTAGGTAGTGTCACCCTAGGTGGTTGCAGGATTGCACACGACCTCAGCACATTTTTGTAACTCCAAAACGATGTTTGGTATACCTCTTGTTGTGGATCGGTACAATTTTTGGATATCCCTCATGGGATACGTAACCTGTGTAAACATTAGAACGGAAGACACGAAGTCCAGTCCTGTAGATATCTGGACAGAAGTTGGAATGTGCATTAGAGGTGTATGATGCTGTCCAGCCCTAAGTGGTCATGCATAACCTACTAGCCAGGATCAAACACTTGCCTATGATGCACATGTCCCGCCACGAATAAGCGGAAATATATTGCACACATTCGCATAGTGGCACATGGTATAAGGGTGATGAAGGCACTGATATAAACAGGATAACCCTGCTCTACTGTGTGAGGGACATTTAATGTGTGTGTATGTGTGACCGACAATACCTGTCAACCTCTGAGAGCAAGATATCTGGACAAAGCCGGGAATAAAAGTATACCTGTCAACCTCTGAGAGCAAGATATGTGGACAAAGCCGTGAATAAAAGTGGGACAAAGGCCCAAAAGTATGGACAATTTGTAAAGAAACTGAGAAAGTTGATAGAATAACAGTTTGTACATTGTCATTCATTTCTTGAAGAGTATGAAGTCTGAAACTCAACTGTCTGTCATTATGTTCTGACTTCAGTCTTTAATGACTAGCTACTGATTTGCCAGAAAACAACAGTGTATTACAGAGGTCCATACATATTTACAGTAACAAACCTTCACATTTGTTTACTGTACCACTGCATACCTGTAGTTAATTCATGTCCAAAATAATAATCCTCACATGAATGCATACAGGAAATAATCAAATGTGAATGGGAACACCCCTCACCGTGGATTATGTATTGTAACCACCCCCAGCCATATTATGTATTGCCAACATAAAAAGCTGCTGACAGGTGCCGAAAGACCTGTTTCTATAAACACAGGTAAACCTCTATAAAATGGACACATTCTGTCCATGTACTTCGTCTGACATTTGAACTCAGTCAGGGCAGTTCTGTTCACCAGGCGGACAAGCCTAAACCCAGATCACCACAGGAACACCCTGACAATCAAAGACTTGTATGTGCCAGGACTATAAGCCTTGGAGTTCTGCATATCCTTGGAGTGATTAAATATGCAGCTTGAGTCCAGAGCACTAGGGAATAGGGAATGTGTAATATGTAGTACCGCGTTTTTCCCAGCAGGAGAATGGATGCCTGTGTTGTAAGTGAAGCAGTGAGGCGTATGTTAATGTAGCTGTGTACTATGGATATGCATATAAATAAGTCAGAACACCAATAGTATAGTGGTTACAGCATCAGGCCAACGTGAATGCAGTCCCGGGTCAACTACGACTACAGCACATATGAGTTAATGAATGCGTGTGTGCTGTAAAGACATTTAAATATGCAAAGGTGAACACGTGTTTCTCATATGTCCACTAACCGGATTACAGATATTGCACTGGTACCATCACAATTAAGAAAGCCCACGTAAGCACAAAAACTTAGTAAACATATGTAACCGACAATAAGGATATGCAAGTGCGCCTGCGGGTGTGTAATCCTCTCACAGCATAGCAAATGAATGCTGTTTTCCACATGTTTATTTATATATTTATATATGGATATATATATTTGTGTATAGATATATATCCACAGACTTAAACTAAATATATGAAATAAAGAATGTGCAGACATATATATATATATATATATATATATATATATATATATACATACATATACACAAACACACACACACAATTACATAAATCGATATATACATAACAAACATAGAAACATTTGTCCTTGTAGATATAACACATGTACATAAATAGGTTACATCATAGCTATTATGGATAGACATACAGACATGCAAGAAAGGTAAATACACTGCTGCTTTCCAAACCATTGCCTGGAAAGTACCAGTGTGCCAAATCTGCAAGTTCTACTCTTTAAACATGGGTATAGGTGTCCTTTGCAGGACTCCAAAAATGGTTGTCTACAGGCAATGGCCAGTAATTAGTGACGCAAAGGAAGTCACATCCGCAGCTACAATATAGCTGTACATGCAAAAGTAGCTTGTGCAAGGGTAATAATACATGGGTTGACAGAATGCATGACATATGTCCCGATACGTGGAGAGTGGATAGTGCTTAGAAGTATCTTCATACTTTATTATCACTCACATTAAATATGTCTTATGACTACTGTGGAGGGGTGTCAAGTATGGGAATTATGGGTATGCAATAATGTGCCTAGGTTCACAGGTGTTGGTTGGCACAGATTTATTAGGTCCGCCCCATGGGAGTGATTAATATTCCTATGTGGGTATAGCACATGCCTATACCTTCCAAAAATGAAGAACCCATCTACTGGATATTGTGTAAACCATTGGGGGAAGACATAGGGACTTATATCAGTGTCATGTAAGCGATTATAATGGACGTACATGCATACGAATAAGATGGCAACCATACCTCTCAACCTTTCAGAATAAGACATCTGGGCAAAGGCATATTTAAATAAGTACTAATAGGGACTATGTTAAATATTCCTCTGCAAAAGTTAGAACGTTGATAGAATAATGGATAATTCATTAGTATGAATGTTTTGAGAGTTATTAGTTCTAAACTACTAATGTCTGTCATTATTATCTAACCTCACAGTCCTTAATGACCTGCCACTAATTTACCAGAAATGCACAATAATAACAGAAAAGGAACAACATTACAAGTCTAAGATCGGGACATTTACCCAAAATGTGTACAGTTGAGAGGTATGAAGGTAACCCTGCCCTAAATAAATGTACAGAACTAGTAATATCAGGTGGACAGGTGTGAAGAAAGACGGGATGACCAATGACAAAACATGTGTAAGTCAAAAGCATGTACCTCGATAAATGTGAATGAATACTTATGCCCTGTGATAGTCAATGTGGAAGGTTAATAGTGTCCCTCAGGGTGTTATGCAGTGTCCCCGATACAGTGTTCAGTCTCCCACACTCGCATGTAAGTTCTGCCACTGACGGAAAGCGCAAATACTGGCGAACACATAAGGTAGATGATAGCATAATATGTTTTGATTAGCACCTGTTGGCTTTTGTGAGGAACACAACACTCTTAGCGGGTGTGTCCTGCAAAAGGAATGTAATGGCATCTGGCCTGTGATTTCTTCTTGTGTGTAGTGATGCAATGAAATGATACATCTTGGATCAAAAACAGATACATGTTATAGGAAACAGTATTATCGACTATACTACTACAAGAAAACTCTGGAGGTATGAAAAGCGCTGAAGTAGTCAGTTTAGTATTGACCGCAGGTATGTGTTGACATGTCAAATATCACAGCTGTATATATAGTACCTATAGGGCTGTCACCATTACAAATGATGAAAGTGGGAGCTGCTTTGCAGAAATGTCAGACGTAGCAGGTCAAAACATACCTACAGCCATGCATACTCCACAAATAGACATATTAGCACACAGCAAAGCTTAGGCCAGGGGTCATGGAGCCTTGGCCGGCGTGTATAAGTAGAGGAAGAGTAGAACAAGGCAAGATGTCTGCCGAGCTATTCAGCAATATCCTGTAGGGGCGTGTAAGATAGCCCCTAAACCGAACATTACACGGACAATGTTAGGCTATGCAAATTACCCCATTTGTAGGTGAAAGCTATGCAAATGATGTAAATCTGCGATACATGAAACAGTAAGCTGTCCGTGCAAGAGTAGAGTTATGTGCAGAAATGTACTCGGATGTTAACCGAGTTACGTTCTGCAAGTAGCTAAATGGAGCAATGTCAGCTTCAAATAAAGGATGAATTCAGTTGAAGAAGCATGCCAATGACCAAATATAAGACCAGTGGTATATTTTTCCATTTGAAAATAATAAAACTCTATTTGTCCTCCCCCGATCTCCGGTGTGTAAGTGTAGCACAGCGGCGCAAAAACGCGCTGCACTTTTAAAACAAGAGAAATATTTAAAATACACATAGAAATTGTAATTATCGTTAACAGTTAGTTCACCATGCAGGTGAATGGCAACCTGAAGACAAGATGGCTACTGAGTACTGATTGCTATGTGTGGAAGCGCTCTGTCAGAGATATAACCAAGCATTAGTAGGCAATCCGATGCAATTGAGGCTGAGGATAGTGAATCACAATTCATCATGCCATATGGGCCAAGCCAATACAGTGGAAGAGTAGATTAAGGGGACTATCAGAGTAGAAGATAGGTGACATCATGAGTGTGTATGTATACAACACTGTAATCCTATCGGAGCAATGTGTCACATGTTTGCTGTCAGTTACTCATCAGTGGAAGAGGCGTGTTATGATTTATCCTAGGTACAGTCAGGAAACTGATGGTGTACGCCATGCATATCACTGAAGTTTCTTGCAAGCCTGCTGACAGTGTGTCCATGCCTGTGCACGCCTGTAAGCCCAAGTAAGCATGTGTGTGCGCGTGTTAGCCTGTGTGTGTGCGTTGAAGAATGAGTAAGCTAGTGAAAGCATGTTGAAGCCCATGTAATGTCGTGTAAACCAGTGTACGTGTTTGTAAGCATGTATAAATCTGTACTACACACACCACACATGTACTGCACACTCTGAAACACATGCTGCAAATACTACACACGTCAGTCAAATGGCACATGGATGGATAATAAATCTTCAGAATCAACAGTGTTGTAAACTATACTACATTGATGGTCATAGCTGTAATACATCATGCCTGCTTACATACACCTAGAAGGATATCACACTTTGTGTTAACATTTTAACATTAATACAGTGCTATAAAGCCACCCTGAGCATCAGCACCATGTTAGTTTGTTCCTGCATCTATGTTACACATTACAGGTGGTGGCACAGGTGTCATCATATGCACAGGGTATGGTGTTTCTTTTCCAGAGCCTGTCATTGAGCCATCCAATCAACATGTAAGTATGTGTGTGTGTGAGGGACAACAGTGTTTGCATGGCCCAATGTTGATGCAATGTGTGTGTGTATATGTGTTAGCCCTAGCTGTTTGTTTCATGTTTGTGTGTCTGCATGTACACAGTTTCAGCATGTGTCATGCATATACAGGAGGTTGTGGGACAGTTACAGACAGAACCTGCCAGGCTGTACAGATCACCATTACTGGCCATGGACACCCCTGCATGCATTCAACAATATTCCAGTCCTGCACCTGTCAATGTATACACATACATTCTTGGAATCTGTATCACAACCTGTGGATAAACGGGAGTCAGTAATGTTAACCTGATTTGCATAGTAGTGTCAGGTAATACATATTTATATGAGCCATACTCATCCTTCAAAGTAATAACCACTGCTGACTGTTGCTGAGATGTGCAAGGTGCTGTACTATCATTGTTGTCAATGTCCCTTGTAATACCCAGCAACAGAATAACTGGACACTACACAACTATAACCCAGGATCACTACAGCACACAGTATGTGCACTATCTCAGAGCCATAGCAGATTTACATACATCAAAGGTGTTCATGTACAGATAATGCAGCACATTCAATAGTGCTAATATCCACATACATATCAATATCTATCTACATTACATATATATATAAATAGATACACACACACACACACACACACACACACACACACACACACACACTTGGCAGGGTTGGGATCAGAACACAGACCTAACTACCTTATCACACTACAGCATTACGCATGTACAGAACGTGCTACCGTGATTTCTAGATCACAGCATTCACACAGGCATACGTCTAGCTTGCTGGCATCAGCATCAAAGGCAAAGACGCCGTACGGATTCTACGGAGAGTGAATAGTGTAAAAGCAATATACTGTTGTCATGCAGCGGGAAACTTTCACACACACATACACGTGGCAGGATTGGGATTAGAACACAGACCTAACTACCTTATCACACTACAGCAATACGCATTTACAGAACGTGCTACCGAGATTACTGAACACAGCACTCCCAGAGGCATAATTCTAAGTGGGTGACATCATCCGCAAAGGCAAAGACGCCGATAGGGAATGTATGTGGTGTGAGGCATCTAAAAGCATTACTGTGTCCCCAGACAGCTGGAAAAACACACACACACACACAAACACACCACACAGGCACACACTTGGCAGGGCTGAGAGTCGAACATACACCTAACTACCTTATCACACTACAGCAATACGCATTTACAGAACGCGCTACCAAGATTACTGAACACAGCACTCCCAGAGGCATACTTCTAGGTGGATGACATCATCCGCAAAGGCAAAGACGCCGATAGGGAATTTATGTGGTGTGAGACGTCTAAAAGCATTACTGTGTCCTCAGGTAGCTGGAAACACACGCACACACACACACACACACACACACTTGGCAGGGCTGGGAGTCGAACATACACCTAACTACCTTATCACACTACAGCAATACGCATTTACAGAATGCGCTACCGAGATTACTGAACACAGCACTCCCAGAGGCATACTTCTAGGTGGGTGACATCATCCGCAAAGGCAAAGACACTGATAGGGAATGTATGTGGTGTTAGGCATCTAAAAGCATTACCATGTCCCGAGGCAGCTGGAAACACACACACACACACACACACACACACACACACACACACACACACACACACACACACACTTGGCAGGGCTGGGAGTCGAACATACACTTAACTACCTTATCACACTACAGCAATACGCATTTACAGAATGCGCTACTGAGATTACTGAACACAGCACTCCCAGAGGCATACTTCTAGGTGGGTGACATCTTCCGCAAAGGCAAGGACGCCGATAGGAAATGTATAGAGAGTGAGCAGTCTGAAAGCATATTACTGTCCCAAGGTAGACGTGGACAAACACACGGCAGTGGTGTGATCGGGGCAACTAAATATCTATGGAGCACTACAACAACACTACATAGGTATGGGACGCGCTACAGACAGTACACCCTGCAAGACAGTCAGCCAGTGTTTTCAATGTAGGCATCCATCATGATGTTGAAAATGGACATCTGTTGCCTGGATGTCCACCATCGTTGTACAGGATGTCAATGGCCATGCCCATACACAGAGGCACATCACCGACACAAGGTGTCACTGGCCATGCCCACACGCTTAGTATCACATGTCCATTTGTAATGTACTGCGTGTCCATCTACACAATGGTGTACTGGGCATGCTCACACACTTAACAGTTGCAAAGGGCCATCTTGCATGCACACAGATTCTAAACACGTAAGGGCACAGTTTGGAATGTACTGTGTGTCCAACTACACAACGGCATACTGGGCATGCTCACACACTTAGCAGTTGCAAAGGGCCATCTGGCATGCACACGGATACTAAACACAGTAGGGCACAGTATGGTATTACTGTGCCCTTCCGTGTTTAGTATCCGTCTGCATGCCAGAGGGATACTAAATGGATACTAAACACGGAAGGGCACAGTATGGTATTACTGTTCCCACGTACATGATGGCCACTCACATGTATTGACCAGTACACACTCAGGAGCCATCACAGATGTCTCAGGTGCAGATCACAGAGGTACACACCGCAGTCTACAATGTAGCCCTCAGACACCACCATGTCATTCGACCAGCAATACATCAACACAACACCGTGTGATGCATGACCAGTGGACTGTACATAGGTGTACAGCAACTGTGCAGACTACACATGTACCAACAGGGTTCCATCATGTGTTATGCATTGCAATGATACCACTGTACATAACCAGATTGGCTCTACACATAACAGGGGCCCTGGGTCTTATACAGCTGTGACAGATGGCTGTCGCTGTACACCAATGAACACACATGTTCGGCTATGTCATACATGTAATTGCAGTGGATATGTGCATGGACCACACACACAACACATATGTACATAGCATAGCTTTTGCTGTCCTCCGTGCAGACAAGTGGCTACAGCAATCATATGCACGCAAATGGGAGGTGGGACCATGGCTGTTGAATGCCAACAGTACATGAGGTAGCAATGTTGACCAAGGACACATTCCCTCTGTACTAGTTACCCATGACACCCATCATATCATACAACAGTCCATGTGTTATGTATGTCAACACACATGTCTACTGATTGCAATGCATACAAACATGGCTACATGACAGGCATGTAGGACCAACACACATGTGAAAACTGTAGTGTGCATGCAGTTGCCATGCATGTGCAGTAGCTGATGTAAGTAACTCATCTGTGCTGAACTACAACATGCAGTTTCATTGCAGCCCCATCATTGACACCTGTATATGGTGACATACTGGCAGTACAGTAGAATGTACATCAGGTATGGATGGATGTGTGTACGTAAAGTGTTGATCCACCTGTGTAGATGGATGTCCCTGGGTATGGCTCACAGGTGTGTCACACGCCATCATACCATTACATGTGCAAACAGTACGCTATGTTACTGTTACCTGACGGTGAAGACATAAAACCTACACAGCGGTTAGGTGTTACAGACTGTACGTCTCTCAACACCTGTAACACAATTGCCGGACATAGCATTGGTACACATAATGTGGCCAATACTGCTGCATGTCTGTCAGACGTATCATCATATAGCAGGTGTATCATTCACAGTACTGCCATGTGTGTGTGTGACCATGTATGCCACATATGGTGGGGAATACATCCCAATTGTGACACACCCCTGTACACTGTTGTAGACCTCTGTACATACTGCAGTGTGGAAAGCATGACATAGGCAGGTGTGGTGTGTGTATCACACACATCAGCTATCCATATGTGTATGACAGTTGTGGTCTCCACAGTGTGTGTGTGTGTGTGTGTGTGTGTGTGTGTGTGTGTGTGTGTGTGTGTGTGTGTGTATGTGTGTGTGTGTGTGTGTGTGTGTGTGTGGGTGTATGGCTGTCTGGTGCATGGAGTGCGGGTGTATGCTACCATATGGAACACACAGGATCCCAACCCCTCATGGTGATGCAGTTAACTACCCTGTTAATGCCATCGGTCTCAGCCGTACTAGCTACCTGTACATGTCCCTTCTCTGTGTCGCGTCATGTGGGTGCACAGTACTGTGAGGGTGATGACCACATAGGCAAGTGTCCTCACCTCAACACTATGGGATGTGCATTATAGTGTTGTCGACTATGTGAGTATGGGCATGTTCCTATACTGTGACAAAGTATTACTGCTACACAGTGAGGCCTCATGCTATCAAGTGGCCTCTAACGTTATCATTGTCCAGACCGCTGTATACAACCCCTGCACCATATCAACATACCTGTGATGTGACCTGGTATGGATGTCATGTCTCAAGCCACTGTAGCCTATTAAACTGCACACAGGCTGCTGGATCAGTATATGTGTGGACATCTGTGGTATGTTAGACTTTCCAGCTGTCTGGTTGAGGCTAAATATACATGCTGAGATTGCCATACGTGCCTGCGAGTACTCCACAGTTACACATGGGAGACTGCAAACACT
This sequence comes from Protopterus annectens, assembly GCF_019279795.1. Lineage (NCBI taxonomy): Eukaryota > Metazoa > Chordata > Ceratodontiformes > Protopteridae > Protopterus > Protopterus annectens. The sequence goes on from NC_056735.1 coordinate 1,577,640,801, forward strand.
GCTACCTGTAGACACATGCATGTAGACCGTAAGGAGGAAACCTGGGCATCATTACCAACATGCTGTTACTGTTGTTACCGAGACACATACTGTGAACATATAACAATGCATGCTACACCTGTACTACATGGTTGTTCACATATAACAATGCATGCTATACCTGTACTACATGGTATGTCTGGTGTGTGTCAACAGTACACAACCAATGTAATATACATGTCTCTCACCATTCTTATACAACTAACGTAATTGACACTTCCCTAACTAGTCGTACACAACTAATGTAATATACACATCTCACTATTCTGTTCACCCTGTGCATCAGACCATTTCAGCATGTCCCTGCACCGATGGTGTGGATGACAGTGATGCAGCACAGGCTTCATCATATGCACAGGGTGATAATGTGTGCCAGGGGCATAGGCTGCACCAATGGGTGACATCATGTGTGTAGGTATGGGCCGGTGATATAATTGGACATGTCTGTTCAGTATGCATGTGGGTGTTGTGGTGCCCTACAGATGTGTTTGCTGTGTGCGTGTATGTGTGCACACAGTTCTGCCTTTTGTGAGGCCTACACAGGGGTATTATTGACAGCTACAGATTGTACAGACCAAGTTGTACAGCTCACTGTGTCCGGCCACGGCCACGTGACCTGTGCCTGCCAGGGTTTGCATGGGCACTACCAGGCAGAGGTACAGATTGGCTACTGTCCGACGACACATGTCCACTGGAACCGTGTCCCTGCTGGGAATGCCCAGGGCCATGTCCACGTGGCCTGCTGTGTCCTAGTGTGGACAGCGTAGCACCAGCTGCACTGCTACAGGCACTATGGGAGCAGTCATGTGAGGTGGCATGCTCAGGTTGACCTGCACTAGCTGGCCTATGTCCACATGGCCTACGCCTCACTCCTACCAGATGTTCCAGCACAGACAGGTCACGCTCGCAGATTGCCATGCCATGGTCAAGGATTCTGACCATGTCACCCAATCGCCTGTCCAGAACATCAGCAATCTGCTGTTGAGCATTTTCCAATGCCTGGATGTTGTCATTTAGGGTATGGATAGCAGCCCTCAGCAGCCTCTGCCCTTCTCTGTTCTGCCGTTCAGCATGTGCCTGTGCCGCCATTACAGTCTGGAACATGCGTCTGGCGATACCAGCAGCTGTGCTCTGTCCTGCAGGTGCATGTTTGCCAGAGGTCCTCCTACGAGCAGCACTAGCCACATGCCTGTGTGACACATCTGCAGACATTACACTGTCACTATGATGTGGAGACACACCTTCTGTAGCCACCACTTGTTCCTGTTCCATGCTAACAGAAACTGACTGTCCTTCCTCTATGGCCACTGGTGATGTGGTATGTGTTGGCAGCAGAACTGTGTGCGGGGAAGAGGGGGACATAGCTGGGATGGCAACCACTGGCACAGATTCAGCCCCTGACAACCCTGCCTGTACCTCATGCATATGTTCATCACTGCTAGTATCTGTGGGGACACTAACATCAGATGGACTGCAGGAGGGTAGCGCGCCTGCAAATGTAAAGAAAGACTCTAAATTACAATAGACACAGACACACACAGACACACACACACACACACACACACACACACACACACACACACACACACACACACACACCATGCATGTGATTTGACAGACAGTATGCAGCATGCCTGTGATACAGCAGACGGCATGCAGCTCAGACATAAATAGTGTTAGTAAGCATACCCCCTAGGGTGCACAATACAGCAAGCAGGTTCCATATCAGTAGCTATGCAGTTCACACAATCATGATAGTATGCATGCATCCCCGTGATACACCATGTGGACCAGAACAGGATAACAGTACACATGGCTGACGTGACCTTGACATGTAATCTACTGACGTGTGCATTAACATGCATACATGTCTGACACAATGGTGTCCTGACATGTACAACATCGTAATGGCCATCACATTGCGGTGTTGTCTGTATGCCCTACAGATAGAATGCATGTTTTGCAAATGTGCATGTGCATGGAAGGATAGTTTGAGCCATCTACATTGCTCTACAGTCTGAAGTACATACACTGTGCCATTACATTGCATCATGAGGTGTCTATATTGCTATACAGTGCATAATATGCGCACATTGCATAGCCATAACTGCATGCATACCCATGACATAACTGTGGATTGTGACCCACGATGCCAAGGTGTGTACACACCAAACCATGCTGTGTCATGTGACAGGTCACTGAAGGACCTAAAGATGACACCCCTGCACAACAACTACAGAGTCTTAGCTGCCTGGCAACCATGTCCACACATAACGGACTTGTCAATTCACCATGTCCAACATGACATTGCTGTACCACACACATGAGGTGCACAGCTAATGGTGATGTCCTACAGCAGCAAGGGAAATGTACAGTATCTGTGGTCTGATGTGGTGTCAATGTCTGTGGAAGCTGTAGAGGTGACTACTGTCATGCTATGACACAGGTGTGATGTTCAACACATCTTATATGGCAGATGTCAGTGACACCTCCACTGGCTGTGCACAGGCTTTTAGGATGTCCAGTGTACCACATCAACTGTATAATCGGTCAACTAAGGCTATAATTGGACCATGTGTGGACAATGTGAAACAGGGTGTATACACATCACATTTACTGTGTGGCTACGTATCTCTGGCCATCCCCAATGGCCATGTGTGCACGTGTTGGACAAATGTGTGTGATGGCCGTCTATCACACATGTCTGTGTTGTCCCATATGACATACACCCATAGATGTCAGATATGTCACCATCCACAGGGCTATGCAGACAGCAGGTTGTATGTGGTGTATGGGTTATGGGATAGTGTGACATTATTGCAGCCAATACACTACGTGCCTGGGACATGTCAGATGGCACATCACAATGTGTGCACCCACTGCAGGGGCATATAACACAATGGTGACTCCTGTCAGCTGCCCATATCACAGCTCACTGTGTGATACTGTTTGTGTACCGCACATGTTGTTCCAATGTATAGTACATATGCTTCCATTGTAGAACACCTCCACTGTTGTATGCACAGCTGACCACACATGTAGCAATGACAAATACTCTGGTTTCATGTCGGTGTATAACTTTGTTTGTATATATTGCACATGGGTGGCCTGTGTGAATGATGGGTGATGTGACCTGTATATCGTGAATGGAACGAGCATCAAGTGTACAAGTGTTAACTGGCCACATTGCGAATAGATCTATGCTTTTACATGCCTGATACTGATGACAGTCTCACCTGCAACAGACTCATGTCTGTGCAGCACGCCAGAGGTACCTGTATATTGGTGACACAGCAGTATGAACATTATCCATGACTGTATGACAGCCACAGGGTGCACTGTGCATGTTAACACATTCGCCTGTACAACAGCATATAGTATGCACATGTGTGCATACACAAGGTAGCATACTGTAGTATGCAGCATGTGTGTCCACATACCATGCATATGTTGTTAAATTACATAATGTACAGTGACACATGCACATAAATGGGATATAGTAGCCATATGTGCAGTACTGACTTACCAGGAAACTCCAGGCTCATTGGTTGGGAGACACCCACTTCCACGATGGCAGATAGTGTTTGTGGATGCTGTTCTGAGGGTGCCCCCAGACTGGCCAGTAACTCCTCAGTGTGTGTGAGTGGGGGCTGGGTTGGTGGCCCACCACCTGTTCCACCTTGTTCCCTGGTGATTGCAGTGGCACGCTGTTTTGCATGTCGTATCAGGTCCATGCAGTGTCTGCGCACCTGCTGGTAGGTGCGGTTATGGCCACCCACATAGTTCACCCTCCTGCGAAGATCCTGCCACAGGTCGTCCCGCTGCTGGGCATGCTGTGGCACATGGCTGAACAACACCTCATAGTTCTCATGGAGGTACGGGATGAGGACATCATCCTCCTGGCGGCTGTACGCTGGAAGGCGTGTACGAGGCATTATCTGTAAGACATAATGATGGTGACAGGTCACAGTTTCAGAGATGAACAGAGATACTGCTGTACATACATTTCTATGACATCTAGTACATCTGCACAGTTATCTTTGCAAATCATCATGACACTGACACGACTGACGTGTTTGTGTCACACACATGTAACACCCATTATGCATTGGATATCATCACCATATATGTGTGCCACCTCATTACAGTGTTCATACTCCATGTGAATGCTGTCTTGATGTGGGCATGTCTGTTTGCCTACACTGGTGTTCTTACCTATCTGCACATGCCTGGATGTGTCCACGGTAATGCTGTTGATCTTGATGCTGTGTATATGTCACATATCAACACAGACACAGCCTTAATGGACTTGAGCAGTGACAATGCACACACATGCATGGAAACCTGTACATGCATGTGTTTTGCCATATACATCTACACAGCACTGTACAGCTGTTCAACATCCTGCCACGGATCGCCTGTGTTGCACATGTGATAGACATGGGACAATGGCTAGTCGGACGTCATTCGCAGGGATGGTTATCAACCATAGCACGTACAAGCAAGGTTTCCTAGCTGTAACCGACAGCCATTATGCCACCACGAGGTGCATCAGTGCCACATTACTGATCTAGACAGTTGATACTACATCTACCATGCAGCCATCACACCATGTATGACTGGGATGACATGTGCAGCCTTGATGGACAGGGTAGCATGGTATGGCAGGAGTATGTCACATGTATGGCAGAGGGATCTGTCCAGCATGTGGTCATTCTAGTATTAGGACAGTGGCTGTCCATGACGTATGTCTTTCAGATCAGGATATGGGCATGTAGCATGTCCATCATCATGGTGCAGCAAATGTCTTTATGCTGCATAGTGGAGGTGAGGATTGTGAAGGCTGGTATCGCCCATCCACCCATGGCCATTACCCCTTAATGGTGATATGTGATCCAATATTGGTCACACCAGTGCTGTATATGCCTGTCCAATGATCTCCGTGCTCATGGATGGCACCCTGTCATGACATGGGTACCTCGTATGACTAGATACGGGGCCTGGAGACATCACCAAGTAAGGGATGTGTACTGCACAGCACCATCCCTTACACAGTGTCCATAATGTTGACCACAGCGTAGGTGGTAGTTAATGGGTACAGGGATGTTCACCTAGTGGTGACACTGCTGATATCATCCATCAGAATGTGCGCATATGTCACACACCTCACCCAGACAGCCCATTCTGTATGTTGGTCACAACACTGACATAGCTATTGCTCATAGGTCATGGACATTCACATTCTTACATACACAGATGCCTAACATTTGTCTGTGTGGTATGGGCTACAATGAGGGTGGAGTATAACACATTAACCCTGTTCTACTGTAGCTGGCACTGTTGTGATATGCACATGTCACTCTGGCACCTTTTGTATTTGTGAGTTTGTCAACAGGCCACTGGTAGAACACTCCTGTGACATACAAAGGTATTTGTAATCAAAATTCCGTACTGTCTTGTACATCTGTACTGCTAACATTTACAGTGATAATGGTTCATGGACATGCACACCATACTCAGCAGGGTTATAGTGTGGTGCCACTCATTATAACTGTTGTCACCACTTGTGGGTTGATATTATCCAACACCCTATCTGTATTGTATGTTCATGCTAGGCACTTGTTCAGAACTTGTGAGCATGTCATGAGCTACTGATTAATATAGTACCCATTCCACACCATTTCCCACAGGTACACTGGCTGTCGTAAAATTTCCAGCTTGCTTATGGTACAACAGCTGTTGTACACATGTAACTCACATATCCTCTGAGACATGGTTGTATATACAGGCATATCCAACTGTCACGTACCATGATGGATATGTCATACATGTGGCAATAGAGCAATTGTCTCATGTACACATTCAATGCTCGCCTCCCAATATACGACACTACAGCCTGTGGGGGATGCACTTATGCAGCCCTGCTGGGGGTAATGCTGTCACCAACCCTGACTGCACCTGACAGTCATGTTGGTATGTGTAACATTCGCAACACACCCCCACAAATCACATAGTCTTACATGATCTCCACCACAGGCCACACATACGAGGACAACTTGTGCAGTACCTCTCCATACTCTGTGTAGGCACCAGAGGCAGCCCCCATCATGGAACACATCACCAACTTATAGCCCACAGATTCATGTGTGCCCATCACATACAGCCAATAGGGTGTTATAACTTACACAACACACCAGTCATAGGTGACTCTGTAGGCAGTCACACTGCAGTTCCACACAGCAGGCTACACAAGGCAATAGTTGCTTACATCCTGCTGTCGGGTAACTGGTTCTGCAACATAACATATGCACCCATGCCACACCTCACCAGGTACAATGTGACTGTCATTCTCCACATTAGTGTGACTGCCCTGAGATGCCACTTCACAGACTATGTGTGCAGGGACATGCAATAGCTCACCAGTCTTGTAGCCCTGAAGGTATGGGCCATGCCCTGGGGAGCATTATGCAGTCATCTGGTCCCGATACCACTGTACAACAACTGACTGTGTCACTTCAACAGTTGCGTATGCTTCTTCTGTCATTCCACAGGCATCTGGTATCTGTCCGCATTAACTGACATGGTCAAACACAATGCTTTGGCACAGATGACCTGCACCTGTCAGCCCTGGGAGTACAGATCACATGTAAGGATCTTGCTGCTTCTATACTGCCTGTCTTGCACAGTTTCCAATAACAGTCACTGGCAGAACGGGAACTGGCAAGCAAGACATGAGGTCATGTGACACAATGCTTGCATCGTCCTCTGTGATGCACGCAGGCAAGGTACACCTTATAATGCACCACTCCAATATCTCTGCAGTGACTGGGACCTGCCTCTACGCTCTTCAGAGTCCACTTGCAATGACAGGTTATAGACAGACCATAACTTTCAGGCAAATACCTGGACCGGCACACTCACAGCTGAGGTGTTCCCATATCCCACTATGTTGAACACACATCCTGGCTAGTTACTTAGCACAATGCATCAGAGGTGCTCCACATGCAACTAACTGTGTCTGGAACCGCTATACACATTGTAACAAGCTACAGATTCAACAACATACCCCATGGTTACCAGACCTCATTTGTTGGTGTACTGGACAGTAGGGCTCAGACAGCTACTACTGATGTGTGACTGACACTACCCCACACTTAACTGGGATAGCCACTCATGTACCGACACATCCATGATTCATAACCTCCATCGGCTGGATCAACCCATACACACCACCTCCAAGACCAACATTATCCTTGACATGAACACTACCAACATGTGACTGGTGTTCCACACTTGGGGTTATCCCCTTATTGGTGGATTCCGAACATATGCTAATCACCCTTGTTAGCCACATCCCGGCACCACACTCTTCACGGCATACAGAGTACATGAGTACTACAACACCTACTACAGACGTCTTATGACAGCAGTTGTTGACGTCATGACACCCGTGCAGATGGACAATACACATAAAAACACTGAAACATACCACAGTGCACTTCATTAGCACATACACGACTGCATGGATCATGCTATTCCACACAGAGCCATGATGGTATACAACAGATAACAGATGCCACTCTGGTGGTCAAGTTCCATGGACATAATGTACAACAGGTGAAGGCTGTTGCACAGTGGTGTACAATCCCATGGGTGGAGTAGCTCACTGGTCAGCCTCGGTAGGGCCATGGAATCCCTCATCACATACTCCAAGACTAGCTACGTAAACATTACTGTGACACATTCCGGGGTGTACCACAAGGCATTATGGTGGTATGTCAGTAGTCAATGGCAATACCCACATCTGCTCTCACATACAACAGTCACTCAGGAACATTACAGACCCAGGTGATGTTGGCAACATGCTGGCGGATGGATTCAATGCTAACATTACACCATCTCACTCACTACAGGGCCACACTCCATGCAGAAACATTGCGGTGTCCCTGCAGTCACACCTACACAGTACTAGCCTGCACTCTATATGTCCTGGGACACTGGCCCCATGTCACCTTCCAAAGTCCCAGGCTGTGATGTCCACAAACCTATGAACGACATGTCTCCCCACTAGGCCACCATATTCAGTAATAGCCTTGTATCAGACATTGCGGCCCCTGAATGGCACACAGCAACAGTTATCACACTCCACACAGGTGGCGCCACAATGCACAAGTGGGTCTATAGTCCTACACACCTGACTGGACTGTTCTGCATGGCTATGGGGCACATCATCATGGACGTTATTCACAGAGACATTGTTGGGCTCCGGTCTTTTGATGCCACCCAGGTTGGACTTGTTAGGGCCAGAGCATGGCCCCTACACCTGGTGGACTTCTTTCATACAGTTACTAGGGTAGTTGATGATGGTATGGGGGTCCACACATCCTACATTGTCCTCTCATTACCTTTCAGCACCATTTTCCATTCTGGTATTGACAACATACACATCCACCTGCACATCGTACCCTATGTCTCAGGATGTTATGCAATGTGGCTCATGAACAGGACACACACAATGAGGGTAGCATACCGTAGAACCTACTGCATTTCAGTTACACTTGGCATACCACAGTCCTCAGTCATAGGGCCCCTCATGTTCAGTATATGCTTCCCTGAGGTACAGGCTAGCACAGGGGGACTTTCCCTGCCTAGCTTTATAAACCCCTGCATACAAAGTGCCATGATTGATCCACCAGCTGATACTGACTCCATCCATACGGGTGTCACTGTGACAGATACCTGATAAGAATATCATAGGTTCATAGGTTCATACTAGGCTATCTGCCCTAGGGCATTTACAAGCCTAGCCAGAGTGTGCTTGGCTTTCGCCACCCATTTTAAATGAATTTTGCTATGCCCTTTTTCGAGGTTAGTATACTGTGCCTCTGTCTAACAGTGACACAGAAGTAATACCAGGGGTAAATCTATGATCTCCCATCCACTCATCAAGATTCCTCTTGAAGAGAGTCAATGAGGGACTCTGCCTAACCTGAACTGGGATTTTATTCCAGAGTGAAGGGAGCCTCTGGGTTATGAATCTGTCCCTCCAGCATGTCCTATTTATTTCAGTGCTGAGGTTCAAGTCTCTTGAGCGTGTAGCTCGATGGAATTTGGATTTTCTGAGGTGCAGCATGTCCATTAATTCCGGGTTGGACATGGCTTTATACGTCAGGCACAGATCGCCTCTGAGCAGGCGATATGCCACTGAGTAGAGCTGGTGTTTCTTTAACCGTGCAGCATATGGCATTTGTTTGAGCCCTTTCATCCTCTTGGTGAGGTACTTTTGGGGTCTTTCCAGTTGCTGCAGGTGTCTGGTAAGGTACATCCCAAAAGGGGCATTGTACACAATTATGGGCCTGATGAGGGATGAGTAAAGAGGCGCGATGACCTCCCCTGATATAGATGTGAATCCTTTCATGATTAGGTGGGCTATATAAAATGTTTTTCTAACCCCTTTGGCCAAGTGGTTGTCGAATGAGAGATTGCTATCAACTTGGGTCCCCAGGTCCCTAATTACTTCTTCCGTACTTAATGGATTACCACCTATGTGGCAATTTGTGGGCACTTTGTTTTTGCCAAAGGGGATGACTATACACTTTTTGGCGTTTATCTTGAGGCCATGGCTCTGGCACCAGTTGTCTGTTTCCATGAGGCCCTTTTGTAGGATGCTTGTGTCGGCTGGAGAGTCGATTATGGCGCCCAGTTTGCAGTCATCTGCGGACTTGGTCAGCCACAGTCCTTCCGTGTTGGCCTGTACCTCCAATAAATATATACCGAACAAGAGAGGTCCCAGGACTGAGCATTGTGGGATGCCACTTGTAACTGGTTTGGAGTCTGACATGGCTCCAGCAATTCTAACCATGTGGATTCTGTCCTTAAGCCAGTTTGCAACCCATCTAGTGACATAGGGGTTTATATTTAAGCTGGTGAGCTTATCTATAATGCCCGAGTGGGGTATTGTATCGAAGGCTTTTGCGAGGTCCAGGTAGGCTGTGTGGACCACCTTCCTCTCGTCAATGGCCTTGGTGACTGTTTCAAAGAAATTGACCAGGTTTAAGAGGCAGGATCTGCCCTTAACAAAGCTGAACTGGGTAGGATCCAGTGTCTGTAGGTCCCCAATATCTTTATTTATGAGGTCCATGATGATCCTTTCCATAGCTTTGCAGACCAAGCTAGTCAGGCTTATGGAGCGATTGTTTCCAGGATCCGTTAAGGCATCACCTTTGTGGAGAGGGACCACTGTTGCTGTACGCCACTCTTTGGGTACATATCCTGTAGTAAGGCTGAGATTGAACAGTAGTTTTATGTTTGGGTTTAGTTCTTCTTGGAGTTCATGTAGGCACAGCCCGGGACACCGTCTGGTCCCATTGATGCTGTGTTTTTTGCTTTAGAGAGGGTGGCTCTTACCTGAGTATCTGAGATGTCAGGGGGGCAGCACTCTGCTGGGATAGATATTTGCTCTTTTGGTGGGGAAGGGGGGGAGAAGTTTGCGCTGAACCTGTCAGCTAGGATGTTGGCAGTGTCTGTGGGTTCGGTGTATTTTTTGTCATTTTGGACTAATTCTGAGCATATCTGGGAATTCCCACCCAGGTTCCTAACATAACTAAAGAAAGCCTTGTGATTATCCTTAGTGTCCTGTGCAATTTTTCTTTCGAAGCTAGCCTTAGAAGATTTTATGAGTGCCCATAGTTTTTTGCTAATACTGATCAGAGATGCCTTCCCTTTTTGGGATTTTGTTCTTTCATGTAGTAGCTTCCTCCTTCTATTGTATAATTTCTTTATGGCTGGGGTCCACCAGACAGGACACCTGCCTTTGGAGGATTGGGTCTTGGTTTTATTTGGGATTGCATGATCCATGCATTCCTGAAGGTGTTCATAAAATGCATTTATAAAGGATTCTGTGGTCTGGGCCGTATTTTCCACAGGCCCTGGAGCTTTGAAGGATTCCACCTTGGTTTTGAGGAGTGTGAAATTTACTTTAGAGAAGTTTTTCACTGTGATTTTCTGGGCAGGGGCTGGGGTCGGGATGTGAATATCTAGTGAGATTAGTTTATGGTCCGATCTTACCAGTGAAGGATACACTTCTGGTCTGGAGTGTAGAGTCCCCATGTTGGTGAGGATCAGGTTCAGTATGTTTTCCCCTCTTGTGGGAGTGGTAACAAGTTGTTCCAAAGCATTTAAGTTTATAAATTCTAGGAACTTTGGGCTAGAGTGTTGGAGCTAGAGTAATGCTCCCAGTCTATGTTTGGGTAGTTGAAGTCACCCAATATAATGGTGTTTGGAGAGACCTTCATATTTTCCAGTGTTCTCAGGAAGGCCGAGTGGGGTTCCTTGGTTTGGGATGATGGTCTGTAGCAGGCTATAAACTGGAAGGCAGTTTTACCCACTGTTAGTTGCACATGGATAGTCTCTGATGCTTTGTGCTGTGCCATCAATCTGGAGGTGTGGGTATCTTTGACGAATATTGATACTCCCCCTCCTTTTGTGGTTCGGTCCAAGTTTTGGAGCCAAAAAACATGGTATGAGGTATAACCTGGTAGTGCTGGTGTGCTCTCAGGAGCCTTGAACCAGGTTTCTGTTACTGCACAGATATCGAAGTTCTCCATGCTAAGGAGAGTTTCAAGTGCGTGCATCTTGAGGTTTAGACTTCTGGCATTGAGTAGCGTTACTCTTAGTTTCTTATTCCTTGTGATACCTATGGACGTGGATTTGTCTTTTGAGCCTTGCCTAAAAAAGGCACTATGGGGGTAGCAAGAGCCTTTGCCAATATCCAAAAGCCCAGGGGTGACAGGTGCAAGCCATCCCTAGCGAAGCATCGTGGCTCGTCGAGCATGTCATCCCAGGCTGACAGGCATTGGATCCCCTTTGAATGACACCAATACTTAAGCCAATTGTTGAAATTGATCATCTTGTCTTCATATTGTGGCATCATTCTTGGTGAGGGTAAGATGCTACTCAAGGTCAGGGTCATAACCGGCCTGGGCTACATGCTCAGAGAGCTCCTCTATGTGTCTTTTCATGTAGTCCAGGGAGGTACGTCTCAGGTCATTCACACTAGCATGGACAATGACTGAGTCATATTTGTACTTGCCTTGGAGTGACCTGAGTGCTTGTGTTATGTGGCGGATCCTAGCGCCCAACAGACAGCTCATCGTGACCTTCTCCTTGTTCAGCCTGGTGAGCGGGATGTCAGTGTGCCTGATGATAGAGTCACCTATTACAAGTGTATCAGGTGTGTTGTTTAGCCTTAAGGGTTGTGACTGTTCAGCACACTGGCTTTGTGAGCTATGTGTTGCATGTGTTTTGTTTTTTGGTTGTGGTTGCTTGGGTGTCTCCTTTGGAGGTCTCTGCTGCTTAGGCAGATTTTTATTTAGAGCCTCTGAGTATGTTTCTGTGTGTTTATGTGTTTGGTTTGCTGTTGTGGTAGGTCTATGTAAGACTGGAATTGTAGTGAGTGTGGTTTCCTTCTCCTCCTGACTGGTTATGCCAGTGCTGAGTTGAGAGAGCTTAGCCTCCAGTTTGGCTATATGGTTGCATCTCTCACATGTGTTGTAATTGTTGGGAGGAGGAGAGGGTTGTCTGTGTACATGAGGCATTTGTAACATTGCCTCAAGATTCGCAGATTCACCAGCTGGACTGGAGAGGAGATTGACAACTGACCTTTGGACATGCTAGAACAGTATTGGGAATTCCTTTATAATTGAAAAAAGGGCCAATGGGGAAGAAGGTACTCAAGAGGAGTTTGTGAGGGTGTAGTGCTTTTAATTTTTTAGTGGTGACTTATATAATTGCTTTAGTGAGCAAGTGCCAGGCTTTAGAGTAGGAATAGGGTGTTTATTATGAGAACTAGATCAGTTCTAAGGGAAAAAATGAAGAGCAGACTTTGTGGAGCCAAGAATTGTTTAAACCCAATTAAACGGTGTTGCCTGATGCTGCGCTATTCTCAAAATTGCGCAAAGCCGCGCTAAAGCGGGTTTTATACAGGGGGACTTGAAAGAGCTAAGAATTTGCCCAAAATGGCCAATAGACTACCAGATTCTTGTGCTGGGAACACTCCTCCAGGGATAGATAGGCTGCTCTAAGCTCCCCACTGCCACTGGTGAGCAAAGAAGCCTCCCTTTATCCAAGAAAGGGAATGGGCAACACAGGAACTTTCCAAAAGTTCAGAATACAGCAAAGCCTGTATTTGGACTACTCTAGGTCAGGAAAGACGGGAAACAAGGATAATTTTTTATTTTTTTTTTTTTGCAACAAACATCAGGAAAATGCAATAAATGTATAACACGGGCTAGCACACTTGAGTGTGTAGCCTCAACAGGTAAATGCAACAAACAGAGCAAACTTTAAAAGTGCAGGTGAAAAAACAACTTTAAACAGTTTAAAACAGTTCAAGAAGCAGAAATACTTGCAGTTTAGCTGGATCGGACAGTCGCCCAGGTAGTAGCAGCAAAAAAAAAAAAAACACTTTTATCAGGTTAGCAGTCACTCTTTTAGCCTCTCCGCTGCTTGCACCACTCTGCAGGACCATGAGGAGCTTGGCTGAGTAGTAACAAGTGCAAAACACACGCCAAAGTGGGTTTTATACAGGGGGACTTGAAAGAGCTAGAAACTGGCCCAAAACGGTCAATAGACTACCAGATTCTTGTGCTGGAAACACTCCTCCAGGGATAGATAGGCTGCTCTAAGCTCCCCACTGCCACTGGTGAACAAAGAAGCCCCCCTTTATCCAAGAAAGGAAATGGGCAACACAGGAACTTTCCAAAAGTCCAGAATACAGCAAAGCCTGTATTTGGACTACTCTAGGTCAGGAAAGGCGGGAAACAAGGATAGTTTTTTTCGCAACAAACAGCAGGGAAATGCAATAAATATGTAACACAGGATAGCGCACTTGAGTGTGTAGCCTCAACAGGTAAATGCAACAAACAGGACAAACTTTAAATTTCAAGCGCAAAAGCGTGCTAAAGTTGGCTTTAAAGTAGGATGTTTGAAGAGATAGGAAATGGCCCAAAACGGCCAATAAGCTACAGGTCACTGGGCTGGAACTACTCCTCAAGGGACAGATAGGCTGCTCAGAGCTCCCCACTCTCACTGTTGAACAAAGAAGCTTCCTCCTATCGAAATAAGGATATGGGCAGCACATGAACTATGACACAGCCCAGAGATCAGCAATACCTGAACACTGGACTATTCTTGTTCAGTAAAGGCGGGAAACAAGGATTTTTTTTTTAAACACAGTAATTGCTTTAATTCGGCTAGCACACTTGAGTGTGTAGCCTACCAGTTAAACTAAGCAAAAACAAACTTTAAAAGTGCAAAAAAACTCAGAAATACAGGCAGGAATACAATAAAACAACTTTGCAGAGCTTATTTAGTTAAAGAAACAGAGAAATATATATATACAGAAAAGCAGCTAAAACACACAAACACTTCAGATGCAGTGCAACCTAGAGCACTTGAGTTGTAGCAATATTAAGGCAACTACAGTTATAATAAATGCTCTGAAATATACTCTATATTTCCAAAATGTTTGAGAAGCACAGTCTGAACACAAGGAGGTTCAAGCAAAAAAAAAAAGTATTTTTTTTTCTTTTTTCTCTTTTTTTTTGAAAGGGGAAAAGAAGAAACAGAAGGCCTTATCAAATGTTCTCTCTGTATTAGGTAGAATGAGCTAATGACACTAGACTGGGAGGAGTGTCACAGATCAGATTTACAGTAGGGACGGGCAACTGCAAAGCTACCAAGTATAAGAGCAAGACACCAACTGGGAGGGCAGGTGGGAACAAAATAGCCTACAGACAGTAAGCACTTAAGCCACAGATGAAGGTTTTTAAACAGGTAAAGATTTGTAAAGATACAGAATGCTTTTAACTGCAGACAAATCAGTTACTTGTGCAGATTAGTTAATAGCAATAAAATACACTCGAAGACTAAAAATCAGAAAATAAAAGTGCTATATATTAATTGTTAGAAACAATAATCTACATAAATAATCAGAAAAGAAAACAGGATACTTATATATCTCAGCTAACTGTTGCGGTCAACAACTCTCACCCACTCTGCTCAGTGTGTATAGACAGAAACCCTATCAAAGTTAGGACTTAAATACCAGAAGAACAACTTTTTTTTTTTTTTTTTTTTTACAAGAACACAAAAGAACCAGCTCCCACTCAGCAGACAATTAGCACAAACTAGTCAAGTTAAAGAAAGGCTTCAGCTGAAACAATAGCCTACAGACAGTAAGCACTGAAGCCACAGATGAAAGTTTTTAAACAGGTAAAGATTTGTAAAGATACAGAATGCTTTTAACTGCAGACAAATCAGTTACTTGTGCACGTTAGTTAATAGCAATAAAATACACTCGAAGACTAAAAAGCAGACAATAAAAGTGATATATATTAATTGTTAGAAACAATAATCTGTATAAATAATCGAAAAAAAAAAACAGGATACTTATATATCTCAGCTAACTGTTGTGGTCAACAACTCTCACCCACTCTGCTCAGTGTGTATAGAAAGAAACCCTATCAAAGTTAGGGCTTAAATACCAGAAGAACAACTTTTTTTTTTTTTTTTTTTTTTAACAAGAACACAAAAGAACCGGCTCCCACTCAGCAGATAATTAGCACAAACTAGCCAAGTTAAAGAAAGGCTTCAGCTGAAACAATAGCCTGCAGACAGTAAGCACTTAAGCCACAGATGAAAGTTTTTAAACAGGTAAAGATTTGTAAAGATACAGAATGCTTTTAACTGCAGACAAATCAGTTACTTGTGCACATTAGTTAATATCAATAAAATACACTCGAAGACTAAAAAGCAGACAATAAAAGTGATATATATTAATTGTTAGAAACAATCATCTGTATAAATAATCGAAAAAAAAAAACAGGATACTTATATATCTCAGCTAACTGTTGCAGTCAACAACTCTCACCCACTCTGCTCAGTGTGTATAGACAGAAACCCTATCAACGTTAGGGCTTAAATACCAGAAGAACAACTTTTTTTTTTTTTTTTACAAGAACACAAAAGAACCAGCCCCCGCTCAGCAGACAATTAGCACAAACTAGCTAAGTTAAAGAAAGGCTTCAGCTGAAACAATAGCCTACAGACAGCAAGCACTTAAGCCACAGATGAAAGTTTTTAAACAGGTAAAGATTTGTAAAGATACAGAATGCTTTTAACTGCAGACAAATCAGTTACTTGTGCAGATTAGTTAATAGCAATAAAATACACTCGAAGACTAAAAAGCAGACAATAAAAATGCTATATATTAATTGTTAGAAACAATAATCTGTTTAAATAATCGAAAAAAAACAGGATACTTATATATCTCAGCTAACTGTTGCGGTCAACAACTCTCAACCACTCTGCTCAGTGTATAGTATCATTGCCTCAAGCTGCATGACACAAGGTACATTAACATCACCTTTGCATTACATCATTCACCCACTGACTATCACATAGGTGGCAGTCCACTACATACATGCCACAATGTACATGTTCGTACTACACACGTATGTCGCACCCACTCCTGTGGTTACCATATTGCCACTGTGGCATGTATATCCTTCTACGTGGCCACACTTATCTGTACTGGGTGTGTAGCTGGTACATAGACACCCATTGTACCTCTGAACTCAAGACTTCTACACACATTCAAGGGTACACCGCCCTGTTTAGGGTGTACCTTACAACGGCTACAGCTTTACATACCACAACATTAACACGCCATGACATTTATTGAACTCCGACAGTTAAAGTATGCGGCTGAACTACGGACACCATGTCTGTACACATTTGCATACTACATACTCAGGGGTGACCTCTGCTGAACAGACAGGGCCCATGTCCACAACAATATTAATGAATATACTCCACATACGCGACATAAGCAAAAGCCACTTTGAGCAACATGCTCATGGATATGTACACACACGCAATGATGAGTGGGATGTGCTTGAGGGTTACATTCCCAAACCGGACACTCACCATGCTTTGGAACATGAGTCCTATGAACATCACACAGGGACACTCAGTAGCACTGTTCATGTGATACCGCCCTTGGTGGTTGGGAGACACATGCACGCCAGGGATCACTGCAGTGGCTGTACTGTGCAGAGGTGCAGGTAACACATGGCTCTACTGTTCACAGGACACTACCCTAGAGAGGTGCCACTGGTGTGAACACTGTAGTTGTGCTTACACATACACTTGCCAGACTGCATAGTACCCCACTATGAACCTGTGAAGCTATTACATGTCCTTTGTGCATGGTTACTTGGTAGCTCTTCCATTTAGATTAGCTATCATGCTATTACATCGCCATTTGTTCCATTATACAATGGCTACAATTTTGCATGGCACCTTTAATAGTGTCTCTCACAAGGTATGTTGATGGTTCTGCAGATGTAATTGACTGACTAGATGTCTGTGCTGTTATTACAGTCTGTATTGCTATAGTTTCTAGTGTGGGGGATGTTGGTGGGTGTACGTAGCATATACAGGTGTGTGGGGCTTGCATTTCTACATATTCCATATATATATATATATATATATATATATATATATATATATATATGTGTGCGTTTGTGTGTGTGGGCTCCATCCCTAATTAAAGAGCTATCAGTTAGTAGACTTACGGGATTTTACATTCGGCTGTTGTTAATTGGTTTCTATATAGTATGCAGGTGAGGTTGATACTTCCTTACCTCCAGAATTGCAGCGATATGTAAAGGGATATGTCTAAATGACAGCTATCCCATGTATTTCTGTCCCGGATATTTGCAGTCATTGCAGTTGTGTTGGTAATAGAACCTCTTTGCCATGGTTTGCCACCTTTTCATATGGCCATTGCTGGACACTTGCGGGACACACAGTGGTGTTCACAGGCAGACACATAGCCATGGTCAGTACACAGGATAGCACATACTTTTATCCTCAATACATACCTATTGTTGTGGGACTTTGGCTACTTATCATATTGTATGTAACATTTACGTTTCTTACATACAGGCATAACTATTTAATGCAACTATTACATAATATATGGGACATATTAATGTCCTACAATCTCGGACATTTGCCCTTTGTAATGTTTTATGTCAGGACACACCTGATGTGCAACAGATGGTAACTGTATGCCTACGGCTAGCTATACCCACACCTACGGTAATGATCTACCTCCAAGATGGCACTAACAGACACACGATGCAGACACACACACACACACACACACACACACACACACACACACACACACACACACACACACACACACACACACACACACACACACACACACACACACACACATTACAGTCACACAGAGACGCACACAGGACCCTCAACACACACATACACAGACTATGGCACTCACACACACAGTTGAACACAGTACCTACATGGACCGCAACACCGGCAGCGGTAACTACATGTCCCTTCATATCGTCATACTATTACTCGCAGTTGTACTGTTCTGGTAGTGTGTTCTTTCAGTCTTTCAGCCTCGTGGTTACGCGTCTCAGTATGTTACACATTCCATAGTTGGCAGTATCCTATTTATTTGTACCTCCAAGGTGCTATGAATGTCATTGACCTATCTATATATATATTTGCAGATATGCGCTATTAGTACAGGGGTAAAAAATGCTGGTTTCACCTGTTCTGGACATCATTGACCATGATCTGCATGATATTCGGAGCAGCTTATCCCTGTTTTGCGCATATCCATATAGTCATATTTAAACATCGCTTACCTGCAGTGGGCAACGCATATTCCCACTAACGTGTGCTAAACATGATCTGATGACCTTCATCTGACATGCATTACTCGTGCCTTTGGGATTACGTTACATCCCTTGCAGGATGTGGGACCGGGAACATGCACGACGGTCACTGCATTTAACACATGGACATCTGTGATTTGTACACGAGTTATGTAATTTTGTAAGTGGAGTATACTACGGCTGTTACTCCATACTGAACTCACATGGTTAACTCTGTTAGTTTACATATTGATGAGTCCAGTTAATGGTATGTCCATGTGATGTTTACTGGATGTGCTCTGGCATTGGGTATGTATATCACAGTGAGCCACACACAATAATGTGCTACACCTTCAAACGGCCGTAAGTGGGGCATGCTGGGGTGACGAATACCTGTCATGGGTACAACCCATGCCATGACACAATATCCATGATTATATTATGTGGAGCACCTCATTAATGCAGCAGGGACTCCGTGCTGAGTGTGTGCAGAACAGTGCTTACACCCATGTGCTCCCGCGATTGCCTCTGCTCCTCTAAGTGACAGTTGGTTACTCGATGTTGTGGTGATAGCGGACACTGTTTGCCCCGTTTGGTGTATGGCCTCTGACAATCGGCCGTGTACCTACCAATGTACCTGGGAACCTATACACAGCACCAACATATGCTGATAGGGGCATGTACTGTTCAGGTGTTGGCATTCCATGTTTCAATAGCTGTTGTGTGTACAATGTTTGAGGGCTGCCTATGTAGGATTCACCCAGTGGGCCACCTATACATTACAATTTACAGGTGGTCGTGTTTGTGTGCCATCCATTTTACTGTGTGTGCAGGTGGAGAGGTGTGTCAGTCCGTAGGGGCCTACACTGTCAGAGCATGTGCTATACGTTCCATCTTTGCCAAGGTGTAAGCATATTGGGCATGCCTCCATCTGCCTACTGGGGCTGGCACAGTGTGTTCGTGGTCTGAATCCCTCTGTGCATGTGATGGCCTTGGCAATTGCAGTGGGCTATGAGGGCCTTCACCATTTTGTCCCTGCTGCAGCTGTTTCTGCAGGATCATATTATGTAGCATGGCACATACTATGATGATGTGGGCACATGTGCCTGGAGAGTACTGCAAGGCTCTACCAGATGTGTCCATGCACTGGAACCATGATTTCAGCATCCCAAACACATGCTCTATGATGATTCTTGATTGTGTGTGTGCCTCATTATGGCGTTCTTGCATGTGTGTGTGTGCATTTCTGATGGGAGTCATCATCCACATCTCCAGTGCATAGCCAGCATCCCCCACAAGGTGGCCATGTGGGCTGTCTCCCCTGACAAATACCTGATACAGCTGTGAAGCATGCCAGATATGGGAGTCATTGTAGCTTCCAGGGCTGCCAGCACACACATCCATGATAATGCCCTGGGCATTGCACACGACCTGGCAGTTGATGGAGAGGAATCCCTTGCGGTTTATGTAGCGCCTACCATGCTCACTGGGTGGTGACTTGATATGTATGTGTGTGCAGTCTATCGCACCCAGTACCTCCGGGTAGTGTGCCACATGGTGGAAGTGACACATATTGCTGGCCAACTCCTCCTGGGTTCGGGGGAAGTATATATGCTCATTGGCATGTGGTAACATGGCATCCAGGAACTGGTGTAGTACCCTGGATGCTGATGCCTGTGAGATCTCCATTATATCTCCAGTTGGCCTTTGAAAGGTACCTGTGGCTACTATTTGCAAGCTTACATATACCTTCGTGTCCACTGGGATGGGTTCCCCTCTGTTATTTCTGGTTCTCAGGCGTGGCCGGCATAGCTCCACTATTTGCTGTAAGATGTCCCTGTCCACCCTGTAATGCTCTACTATCTCCAGATCATGTAAACCCTGGTAGGTTACCCTTGGTCTGAACACTCTTCTCCTCCTCTGGGGCCTGCGGTGGTTGTCAGCATCATCCTCCACAACACCGTCAGTCTCTAACACCTGCTGATGAATCACAGCTATGGCAGCTCCCAACATGTACATTTTAAAAGTTCCCCGTGTGTTTACACCTATGGTGCAGTGTTTGGCAATACACAGGTGTGTGTAGGGTGCTTTCACACTTTATACTATTGTGCTGTGAGCACTGATGATGTCATAGGGTGTGTATGTATGATCGTAGCTACAGGGTATCTTATGTGTTTTACTACCGGAACTACTATTGTGGTGCCTTTGGTGTTGAATTACATTTGGCTGCCGTGGATTACCTCTTGACCTTCCCTTTACATTTCTGCATGTTCCACCTACCATTTTCTGGCATGCATCCAGCAGCCTGCTTTAATTTGTACTTTCCTAGACCTGGCTTATCTTGCGTAATGTGTGCTATTGCCAGTCTACTGTCGGTTTGCTTTGCTCTGCTATGACAGATCTCCTATCTTTGCAATCCAATGCCTCCCCTCCTTTATTTGCATTCCAATACCTCCCCTATCCTGTTTTACAGGTTTCTGTGAGCAGACTTGTCAGCTGCCGTCGATTGGCCGCCATGAGGTGATTGGTGTTAATTGCTCATTAGAACTCCAATTACCCTACTTTGGCATTTCCTTCTTTTCTTCCCCTGACCTTCCTGTTTGTGCTATTGTTCGCTGCACGTGCATCCACTTACCGGGTTTCGGGCATGTTTTCATCCCCGTAAACATGCACTTTCGGGCACCATGTGTGCTCTCATCTAAATGATTCTATACCTTCCTCCCCACCCCTGTTCTGCAGCTTTGCTTAGCAACGGCCAGGCCAGATTTGCATTGCTCCAATGTGCTTACTGCTACGTTGGCACACCCATCTGCTGATGTCATGTATCTCCTCTGAGCCACTCCTCGGTGTTATAGCACTGTGACGTATGGTACAACCTTCATCCGGCGGGACGTTTGCGATTCAGTATTACCTGCCTCATTTGCATGACATTGACTACTAATTCATAGTTACCGCATGGAACAATGTCGCAGGCCCTTAGCAACCCTTGCACCTTGGTTGTGGTGTTCCATGCCTACCATTACGTATTATGGTGTAAACCTGATTTGTATTACATTGCGATTTTATGACATTTTTATATAATTTCTTTATGTTCCTGTTTGCGCACACATGCCCTGCGGTTGTACTGTGCGTTACTGTGGACATGACATTAAAAGTTGTTTTTTAGGTGTTGTGCATTTTTTCCTATGCCATTGGCTATGTATTTAGCCATTGGCATATGTTAACTTTGTAATACATGAGTCTGGTCCACTTCCATAGCTCCGATGTTCTGTTTGGGAAAATGTAAACCATGTTTTTTGGTTTACATTTCCGTGGGCTCACGCTATGCTTGCACCACTTCATGAATCGTTATCTGCCTTCATTTGCATGGTGCGACACTGCACATGGGGTGATTAGCATACCTATACTGAGGGCTGCGCAGTTCTGGCGTACGCCGGTAGTGCACAGGGAATTGGATTGTACCTGAATCGCTCGACGGCCATATTTGGCATTATTCCACCTATGCTATGCCTGCGCCTGGCACACGCTTCATGAATCTCGGGGAGTATCTTGCCAAAAACATGTAGTTGCCTTGCTTTATTGATGCGTAATGTGCCCTTTTTGCCCTTTATTATATTCATTTTGCTCATTTAATCCCTTTTTATGCCCATTATAATTTTTATGTGCTCGTTTTACTCCAAACATGCCCATTTTACTTTAAACATGCTCGTTTGCAATTCTGAGGTGATTCCAACCCCCTTTTTGTGCTTTTCTGATAATAGATTTATCCAAATATCTTAATTTTAAACATTTTGTTTAATTATTAAACTTTTCTGCCTCTCACTTGCTTAATAATACTGTTTGTGCAGTTGCAATGCTCCAATTTTCTTTTTTAATAAATAAATTGTTTGTGCAAGTTTTCATTAACTTTGGTTCATTTCTGGCCTTTTGTTTGTGCTCAGTTCTCTTAGCTTGCCTTTCCTGTTAACTCTGCATCTCATAGCACTGGAAAACAGTCTCTGGAATCCAGGTTCTGACACCATGTCACTTGTCCAGTCAGGATAAAATTGATGAGCCTTCATGGATTCTGTTCAAGCAGATTTATTATGTACAAACACATCAGGATTGAGGTCTAATAACTTTAACTTAGATAAACTTATAAACAAACTAGCTATTGTACTCATACATGCCCAGTCTCTGGCTGCACTCTCAAGATGGCACTGAAGCTAGCATGTGCTTGCTATTTATATGCATCTGCTGTGCTTGAAACACTTCTTAAAGGTACAACACACATGCACACTATTCTACAGTGCTCAAGTCCAAATGATGTCACTTCACAATCTTTTCTTCCTGGTTCATGTTTGTTGGTAACATTAGGTTTAAAAGATGCTTATGATCACATCCCTGTTCATCTAGATTTCAGGTGTTAAGGTATTGTGTGTCTGGATCACATTATCAGTTCTGTGCCTTACCCTTTGGACTAGCTAATTTACCAAGAGTGTTCACAAAGTGTCTAACTCCAGTCACAGCTCACTGCACTCTTACACTCTTACAGAAGATGGGGTTACACAAGAACATTCAAAAGTCATTTTTGATTCTTTTACCCGATTGTGTTCCTGGGGTGTCAGCTATACACCCCAGTTCAAAGAGCTTTTCTTCCACAGGAAAAAAATAGATCCACACCTAGATCTCTTTCTATAATTTTCCACTCAGATTTCAGTCACTATGAAGGAATACCTCAGGATTTTGGGTCTCATGGCATCTATGATTCTCATGATACCCCTGGCAAGACTCTACTTGAGAAAGATACAAAGGTATATGAAGTCTCTTTGGTGCCAGTACCAACATCCTTTGCCTTTCTAAATCCCAGTGCTGGAGTTTGTCAGAAAATATATCACTTGGTAGAGACAACAAATGTCCTCAAATCCAGGTCTCACATTCTCACTCTCTGTTCCAAAGCAATCAGTCACCATAGATGCCTTGGTCTTTGTTTGGGGAGTGGTTTCAGGACTGATAAAAGCACAAGGTATGTGGGACACCAAGAACAGATGCAAGCACATAACTATTGCCCTGATAAAAGCTCTCAACTCTCTGAATAATCTTTAATCTCCAGGATCTCTTAAAATTGTTACAACAATGCCACAGTTGTGTGGTATAGGTTCATAGGTTCATATTAGGTTATCTGCCCTGGGGCATTTATAAGCCTAGCCCGATTGTGTTTGGCTTACGCCACCCCTTGATTTGAGTATACTGTGCCCTTTTTAAAGTTTAGTTTACTGTGCTTCTGTCTAATCGTGACACAGAAGTAATCCCCGGGACAAACCTATGATCCCCCATCCACTCATCAAGATTCTTCTTGAAAAGAGTCAGTGAGGTGCTCTGCCTAACATGAATTGGAATTCTATTCCAGAGCGAAGGGAGCTTCTGGGTTATGAATCTGTCCCTCCAGCATGTTCTATTTATTTCTGTGCTGAGGTTCAATTCCCTCGAGCACGTGGCTCTAAGGAATTTAGATTTACTGAGCTGGAGCATGTCCATTAATTCTGGGTTGGACATAGCTTTATATGTCAGGCATAGATCGCCTCGAAGTAGGCGGTATGCAACTGAGTAGAGCTGGAGATTTTTTAACCGAGCAGCATATGGCATCTGTTTGAGCCCCTTGATCCTCCTGGTGAGGTACTTTTGGGGTCTTTCTAATTGCTGCAAGTGTCGGGTAAGGTACATCCAAAAGGGGGCATTGTATTCTATGATGGGCCTGATGAGGGATGAATAAAGGGGCACAATTACCTCTCTTGATCTAGATGTGAATCCTTTCATGATGAGGTGGGCTATGTAGAAGGTCTTTCTAACCACTTTGGTAATGTGGTTGTCAAAGGAGAGATTGCTATCAACTTGGGTCCCCAGATCCCTAATTACTTTCTCTGTACTTAATGGGTTACCACCTATGTGGTAATTTGTGGGCACATTGTTTTTGCCAAAGGGTATGACTATACACTTTTTGGCATTTAGCTTTAGACCATGGCTCTGGCACCAGTTATCCATCTCTGAGACCTTTTGAAGGATGTTTGTGTCAGCTGGAGAGTCGATTATGGCGCCCAGTTTGCAGTCATCTGCGAACTTGGTGAGCCATAGTCCTCCCACATTGGCCTGTACCTCAGAAAAGTAAATACCGAACAAGAGAGGTCCCAGGACAGAACCTTGTGGGATGCCACTTGTGACCGGTTTCAAGTCTGACATGGCCCCGGCAACTCTGACTCTGTGGGTTCTGTCTTTGAGCCAGTTTGTGACCCATCTTGTGATATAGGGGTTTATATTTAGGCTGGATAGCTTATCTATGATGCCCGAGTGGGGTATTGTGTCAAATGCCTTTGCGAGGTCCAGATAGGCTGTGTGGACTACCTTCCCTTCATCTATGGCCTTGGTGACTGTTTCAAAGAAGTCGACCAGGTTCAAAAGGCAAGATCTGCCCTTGACAAAGCCAAATTGGGTAGGATCTAGTGTCTGCAGGTCCCCAATGTCTTTGTTTATGAATTCCATGATGATCCTCTCCATAGCCTTGCAGACTAGGCTAGTCTGGTTTATGGGGCGATAGTTTCCAGGGTCCACAGAGGTGCCACCTTTGTGGAGTGGGACCACTGTTGCTGTATGCCATTCTTTGGGCACATATCCTGTAGTGAGGCTAAGATTGTACAGCTGTTTTACTTGAGGGATTAGTTCTTCTTGGAGTTCATGTAGGATGCAACCTGGGACGCCATCTGGTCCCATGGAAGCAGTGTTTTTTGCTTTGGAGAGGGCAGCCTTCACTTGAGCATCAGAGATGTTTGGGAGGCTGCACTCTGCCGGGATAGATACTTGCTCTTTTGGGGTGGGAGGGGGTGGAGAAGTTGGCACTGAACCTGTCTGCCAGGATATTGGTGATGTCTGTGGGTTCAGTGTATTTTTTGTCATTTAGAAACAACTCAGAACAAATCTGGGAGTTGCATCCCAGGTTCCTAACATAACTGAAGAAAGCCTTATGATTGTCTTTTGTGTCCTGTGCAATTTTTCTCTCGAAGCTGGCCTTGAAGGATTTTATGAGGGATCGTAATTTTTTGCTAGTACTGATCAGAGATGCCTTCCCTTTTAGGGATTTTGCTCTATCATGTAGTAGCTTCCTCCTTTTGTTGTACAGTTTGTTTATGGCTGGGGTCCACCAGACTGGACGCCTACCTTTGGATGATTGGGTCTTGATTTTGTTTGGGATAGCATGATCCATGCATTCCTGGAGATGTCCGTAGAATGCGTTTATATAGGATTCTGCAGTTTGGGCCGTAGTTTCCACTGGTTCTGGGGCCTTGAAGGATTCCACTTCAGTTTTGAGAAGTGTGAAGTTCGCTTTTGACAAGTTTTTCACTGTGTTTTTCTGGGCTGGGGGTGGGGTCGGGATGTGGATATCCAGTGAAATTAATTTATGGTCTGATCTTACCAATGAGGCATATACTTCTGGTATGGAGCATAGAGTCCCCATGTTGGTAATGATCAGGTCTAGTATGTTTTCCCCTCTTGTGGGAGTGGTGACTAGTTGTTCCATACCATTTGAGTTTATAAATTCCAGGAACCTTTGGGCTAAGGTGCTGGGGCTTGAGTAATGCTCCCAATCTTGGTTGAAGAGCTAGCAACTCAGATACACTCTTGCAGAAGTCAGAGGAATCACTAAAATTTTCCCATGTTAAAAACCTCAAGTCAGACAGGTTAGCTGGTTCAAATGGATAAGATGTAGCTTCTAAAATACAAAGTTAAGATTCATTAATTCTGGGTTGGACATAGCTTTATATGTATATCAACAAGCAAGGGGAAACCAAGTCATGCCATCATTTCAGATTAGTCATGTTAGATTAGGATATAGATTCTCAGCCAAGTCTCACTTTACAGGTATCCTACATTCTGTCAGAGCAAAAGTGTGTGGCAGACAAGCTAAACAGGACAAAGGTATACATTCACAAATGGAAGATAGATCAGGGGGTCTTTTAGGATTTGATCCATCTGTGGGAGTTCCTCAAGTGCAGCTATTTGCCTCTTCTCTGAATAATTAGCTGGCAAGATTCTTGCTCAAAGACTCCATGAAAGAAGGCCTGGAAGACAGATGCCTTTTCTTTGGACAGGAATGTTCCTGTACACCTTTCCACTCTTTCCACTGATAACCAGGGCACTTCTGAAGATTGAGAAGGAATACACCACCCCAAGGGCATTGTGGTTAGTCCCTTCTGACCCAGACAAGAGTGGTTCTCCCTTGTAGTGGAAATGGACAGAGGCAATTACCACAAGCATCCTCACACACTAGATCTACTGATACAAGAACAGGGGTATTTGATACACCCTCACCATGATCAACTTCAGTTGACTGACTGAATGATAGGGTCTTAATTTCCTATAGTCACCTGTTTATTGAGGACATGCAGCAAGTAGTAATGCAGGCAAAAACTCTGCTACTAGAAAGTCATATGTTAGCAAAATAAAAAGGATTTCTAGATGGTATCAACAACATAACCAGCATGGATTCAGGGTTGGTTGCTCTCTGGTGTTACAATAATTGTTTGTGTTACTATCCTATGGAATTTCTTACTCCTCTGTCAAGGTTCATTTATCAATAATTTCAGAATGTCTGGCCATGGATCCTCCTCTTTCATTGCAGTTTTATGTCAACTTATTTTTGATTGTGTTTTGTATAAGAGGCTACCAAAAAATGACTGGCTCTTCCTTGTGAATCTTAACTTTGTATTTTAGAAGCTACATTTTATCCATTTGAACCAGCTAACCTGTCTAACTTGAGGTTTTTAACATGGGAACATTTTAGTGATTCCTCTGACTTCTGCAAGAGTGTATCTGAGTTGCTAGCTCTTAAACCAAGTCAACCCTATTTCATTTTTAACCGAGACAGTGTTTCTTTGAGAACTCATCCTTCATTTATGCATAAAGTGGCATCTGAGTTTACATTAAACCAAACTATCCATCTCCCAAATGTATTTCTTGAATCTAAAAATGAGGGAGAAAAGTTATTCCATACTTTGGATGTCCACAGATAACTTTGGTACTATCTTGACAGAACTAAGGGGGGAATTCAATAAAGCCTGCATGGACTTATTTGCCATGTAGCTATAGTGGCACGGTGCTTACAAAGAAGTAAGCAGATGTGTGATCTGATAAACAGAACTGAGGAGTGTACATAAGCGTGCAAACACAGAAGTGTCCGTGGCATGCAAATCACCTCATAAGCGATCCAGCAAGCAAGTAGGCAGTCATGCAGACCCAGTATTGGTGTCCATAATGTACACAGAAAAATTCTGTGTACAGCATGTAAAAATGACACCACAGGCTGTAAAAGTGTATTGACAGGGGCAGAAATAGCATAGAAGACACATATATTTGCAAAACTAATCACTGTGTGTCCAAAACCATATGGAAAATAATGGAAAATAATTGTATTTTTTTTAATAGCCTGGGTATGTTTGCATGGTGCTTCACAGTGCACAAACATGCCGTTATGGAAAAAATATAACAATATTGTAAGAACCAGAGGTAGTTGACATCAAAAAGTGGTGAAACTTTCAAGCTCATTGGAGACCAGTGGCGCCTGTTTGCTGTGCTGAACATGGGGGACATGTACATTGACTGCTAAGCTGTGTTTATCTCTGAGACATGTGTTTTATCATGTTTGTGAGTGTTTGGTCAGTGTGCTGCCATGCTGAGCATGGCCTTCCATGGGGTGTGTGTCTACTGACAGCTAAACTTTGTTTATCTTTGTGGCGTGAGTTTGCACGGCACGGCGCTGTGCTCAGCAAGGAAGGCTGTCAAAAAGAAAATCATGGCTAAGAAAGCCAATAATATATTAATTACTCATGAGCCCTGTTTCACTTAAACTAGGGCCATTATACCCCTTAATAATGTACTTGGCAGGTCGAATGCATCATAGGTAGCCAACCACACAGGCTACACCTACAGCAGAGCACCATAAAAGTTGCATACACACTGCAATCTGATTTTTCCCCCATACTCTGCACTATTGGAGTACAGAATTGGGAATTTTAACTAAGATAATGCTAGGGACTGCTGCAGGTCTGCTACATATGTGTGTGCTAGATGCTGAAGTCAATGCAGTTGCTTTTGATGCTGCTAACAGGCCTAGACTGAGAAAGACAAAAGTTCTCAGGCCCAGGGTAACCTACCAGGAGCTACATGAGCTGGAGATTGTAGAGTGCTACAGGGTGGACAGGGACATACTACAAGAACTCACTGAGCTCTGCCAATCTCAACATAGACCCACAGCCAACAGAGGGGAACCCATCCCAGTGGAAGCAAGGGTATGTGTAGCCCGTAGGATACTAGCTACAGGTACTTTATAAAGACTGACTGGGGACATGATGGGGGTCTCACAGGCATCTGCTTCAAGGGTACTCCATCAGTTCCTTGATGCCATGCTACCACATGCTAGGAAGCACATTTATTTTCTCCACACCCCAGAGGTGAGGACCAGCAGTATGCAACTCTTCTACCATTTATCATACTACCCTGAGGTATTGGGTGCCATAGATTGCACTCACGTACACATCAAGGCACCACCCGGTGAAGAGGGTAGAATCTATGTCAAACACAAGGGGTACTACTTCATCAACTGCCAGATCATGTGCAATGCCTAGGGCATTATCATGAATGTGTGTGCTGGGAGCCCTAGCAGTTATCACAATTCCAATATCTGGCATGCATCACAGCTGTACCAGATGTTTGCTACAGGGGATAGCCCACACAGCCATTTATTTGGGAATGCTGGCAATGCACTGGAACCATGGATGATGACACTCATGGGAAATGCACAGCCATCCACCAAAGAACACCATAATGAGGCACACGCACAAACTAGAAACATCATAGAGCATGCGTTTGGGCTGTTGAAGTCATGGTTCCAGTGCCTACATATATCTGGTGGAGCCCTATAGTGCCCTCCAGCCAAATGTGCACAGATGTTTACAGTATGTGCCATGCTATACAATATGATCCTGCAAAAATACCTGCAGCAGAATCAGCAAAGGAAAAGGATATACAGCCCTTTCACCAGTGCTTAGGTGACCATAGCCACACTCACAGGAGGATTCGGAGCAGGAAACACCTGAGGCTGTCCCTGTAGGCAGACATAGGCATGCCCAATATGCCCTGGCTTTGGCCATGAGACAACGCATAGCACACACAATTGACAACCTAGAGCACTATGGCCTGACACCTTACTCTGACTCACATAGGACACAGAAGGGAGGCCTGTTTGGAATGCCCTGAGTGAATAAAAGACTAAAGAAAAATTGTTGGAAGTCGGCAGGTGTTTTCAGATCACAGTCAGTCTGTGGCTGGTTTCTCTGGGAGGCAGTTTGGCAGAAAAGTTTGCTTATCCTGTGGGCTGAACAGCTACAACACTGTACCTGCAACAGCGCAGCTGGTAATCATTCAAATTATTTCAAATTACTCATTGGCAAAAAAGTTTGCTTATCCTGTGGGCTGAATAGCTACAACACCATACCTTTAAGTTAATTTATTCTGGGGGCTGTACAGCTACAACGTCATACCTTTAACTGCCATTTATCAATTTTTATAACTTTTTTAAGGCAGTATTAGACTGTATTAGACTGTGTATTTCTGCCTTGACGTTAATTTATAGCATTGGTCTAATAACAAGATTATCGGGCTCCATTAGTTATCATTGCCTAGGATTCATCAAAGGAAGTTTTATGGAAGTGACGGTTGATGAATTTCCAACTGCTGGGCTGAATAGCTGCTATGGTAGAGCTTGGTTCTCCTTCCTTTTTTCGAGCACTTTGGTTTGGTTGTTTTTGATTGGTTCCAGCTGCCCAATATCTGTCCTTTATAGGATTTTTTGTGGTCTAAGTGAAGACTGAGACACTGTTTTGGTTTAAGTGGTCCTTGTGTGGCTAATTTTAATAACTGTAGCTTTCCAGTCAAAGTGTGTTTTACAGAGCAACTAGAAGTATTGAATTTAAAGAACATCACAGCTGGTGAGTCAAACCTAGACATTCTGTTTTTCTATTTGACTGTTGGCATATAAGGTGCTGTTGAAGCTTTATTCCAAAGCGCCTTATTGGCATATCAAGTATTTTCCATTTGGTTTTCATCAATTCAAATTCCTATTGTTCTACTGGTTTCAACGGCAGACGTATGAAAGACTGACCTCTTGGTTTTCGGGTACATTGGTGCTGGGGAAATACATTTTGGAGTGTTCTTTGCACAACTTTGTATTGGTTTCATATATATATTGGGCTTCCGCTAAGATGACTAGGAAAACTACGCCAAATGGGCTTTTACTGAATGCTATTGAGGTATATGTGCTGTCTTTTTCTTATACTTATATCTAAACTGCAAGTAAATCAACTACCAAACAGACGCCAACAAGGGCGTGTGTAGACTGCCGTTCTCATCATCGGCCTTACATTTAAAGTTCTGTAATTCAACTTCCATAAAAACGCAAACATTGGGCTTTACAAATGTACATGTTTACTGAGCCAGTTTGTTAATCACATACATTGCAAACATACACTTTTGATAACTCGATGTATTACAGGCTCTGCTATCATTAATCACTGGTGTGTACTTTTGCCTAATGCTGTCGATCCCTTCCTCCAAAAAGGGACTGACTAGGATATTTGTACTAAGATAGAACTGTGGTAAAACTGTTATTAGTATTGAGATCATACTGCCTATTATACTAGTGTTGTAGTGCGCCTGTTATATTGTATTGTGATTATACTGCATACCTTGCATTGTCTATGGTCTTTGTCTACTGCTTTTTTATAGCTACCTCTCTTACCTTACCTTCCCTGCACATTTGCCTTTTTTCTATACCTATCCCTCCTCTGAATATCTCTTACATTCTGCCTTACCCTTTCACCTTTTACCTACATCCTTACTATTCACCTAACTCAGTCTCTCTCCACCTTTGTCTTGCATTTCTATTTTCCATTTATCTAACTCACTGACTCTCTCTTACAGTACACCATTCCGGGTGCTCCCTCTCTGCCATTAGGGTATAAAGACTATCTCCAGACAAACCCAAGAAGACACCCTGAATCCTGCCTGGCAGCCAGGCTTCAAAAGAGAGCTGCCACTGTGTGAACATACAAGAGTTTGAATGTATGTAGCCTACAACCAAATACTTGTGAAGTAATTAATTATACCTAAATGTGCTAACTCCACTTCCATGTGTGTTTTTTAGCAGCCTACTGCAGACCACTAGCCACTCTGCTCCCTCCAGTTTTCTTTATCTTAGACTTCTTGTTGTTGTGTCTTTTGGCTTTTCCCGGTTAGGGGTCGCCACATCAGAACTCCGGTCCGCTAATGATTGGCAGTAGATTTTTATGCACCGAGTTGCCAGCTCTGACGCACAACCTTCAACTAAGGTACGCCCATTCACGCATGTCTCGACACAGAAGACACTCTAGCTGAGAATCGAACAGGACAACGTCTTACTGTGAGGCGACAACGCTACTGCAGCACCACCACTGATTTATCTGCTAGACACTTTCCCTTTCTGCCACTAGGTGGCAGCATATTCCACCTAAAGGTAGCACCATTTCTCTGCAGACATTTTTCCCTTCTTAACCAAAAGTACTGTATTAATATAAATCCTACTCTTAATCCCTCCAGCTTTTATATATCCACCCCTTGTGTAACTACCCTCTTTCACAAATATTAACCTATACTAGCCTCAGTGTATATCTAATTAAGCTTGCCTTCTTGCCCAGTCTTTATACCTACAGCTAACCCTGTATCTCCTCCCCGTCCCCTTAGCCAATCCCGATCTCTACCCCTCCCCCTTAACATTCATCAATTAAGTAATCCTCCCCATCTCCATACCTTTCCTGCCTGTACTCTCAGCCTTACTCCTCCCCTTCTCTCTAAACACTCCCCTATCATTCCTGCTTTCTGCTCCAATTTTAATTTACTCTTATTAAAAATGACTCCTCCACTTCCACAAACTTCCCTCATCTTTTATATAAGCATTCTCTATCTAATAACTGCCTTGAATGAAACTTCCTATTCCTCTTACAAACTACCCCTTACTTCCCCCCACCTCCTCCACTCTCTCCCATCCCCACCCCATCTCTTCTCATTTCCACAACATATCCCCCTCTCTACTTCAACCTAACCCTCTTCACTATTTTAAACTAAAACATCTAACCATTTTATTTAAACCTCCTACAACAAAAGGGAAATTATTTGTCCTACTATATACTAGTTGCAAACCAAATGTTTTGCTCTATTCTTTCTCTAACTGGCTTGCTCTAGCAGGAGACATTCACCCCAACCCTGGACCCAAGACTAGCAGCAATCTTACTCTCCCTATCTCTTCAAATAGTACCAACCACAAATACCTCAACTCATTACCATTAACACCCAGAGTATAAAAAACAAAATAGCACTCTTCCATGCTTGGCTCAATCATACTCTACCAGATATAGTAGCAGTCTCAGAGACATGGCTAAAACCCCACATTACTGATTCTGAGATTGTACCCCCTGGCTTTCAAGCACTCAGATGTGACCGCCAAAAGAAAAAAAGGAGGAGGAGTATGTCAAAGGAAAAAACGTCAAAGACGCTTGCCGCAAGGAGACAAAAACATGCAAATACAAGGATTTGTCTAACTACTAACAGGAAGTATGTTTATTCTTATACTATTTTACAAGACATGGCCTTCTATGGCTTACGTAATCAAACACAACTTTCAGTATTGTTCTACAGCACATGTTACTCAGATTTTCTGCTGACATGACAAGATTTGTGAGAAACTTTTGAGAAAAACAACTTGGCCTTGGTGGGCAGTAATTTGTTTACAAGCTTCCATTGTACAGTGTTACATTTCAAGGTACTCTTCTAATTCAGATACAAGAAAATGCTGATTGCAGTTCATATTTTCAAACAGGCTTTGTCCTAATTATCTATAGCTTCTACAGCTGTGTATTTTCTCACAGCACATATGGAACTTCTTGTCTAAGCTTCATACAAGTAGTATTGTTCTATTCATTATTTTCCTAACATAAGCAGGGATCATCTGTTTCTCAGTAAATTTCCAAGGCACAAGCAAGATTTTAGCTAACAATTCAAGGTCAGAAAAGCATCTGTAGTTTGTACAGATTTATGCAGTATGAAATAGAATAAATGTGTTAACTCTTTTCAAGCTCTAAATGCACTGAGCATATTACTAATACACACATTAATACATATTTTTCTGACAGAGTAGCCTTAATCTTTAATAGCCTACTGAACCTCTGTCCTTACCAGAATCCCATTCTTCAGTTCAGCAATGTTGAACTAGTCATAGGAATTCTTAAAATGAATAACTACAAAAGTATTTGTGTTATGACTATCAATATTCCTCCTGGAGATAACACTACCACTCTAGAAAACATACTCTCATGGACCACAACTAACATTAAACTAGAGACATACATATTATGTGACGTGAACATCAACTGGAATAGAATCAATAACAAAAACCCTTCCCTATCTGTCAATCTATTTAATTTCATGCAACTATTAAATGACATTACCAGACCTAACAGAAACAACCCCCCAGGGTCCACTCTGGACTGGATCTTAGTCTCCCACCCAAATAAGATCTCTCACTCTGGTATACTACCAGACACAATGAGTGACCATCCCCCAGCCTTCATTCACCGAACTACTCACCACTCCCCTCACCAACACCAATACACTCACACTCGTAACCTTACTAACTTTAACCCTTCTGTATTCTCCGAAACCCTTAAACTAACAAATTGGGACAACCTAAAAACTCTTCCACTAGACAAGGCCTTGGACTCCTTCAATACTACCTTCCTAGGCATCCTAAACACCCAAGCCCCACCTAGAACAAAACAAATAAAACCCAACTCCTCCCCTTGGCTAACAAAGGACACCAAAACACTTACGCTACAAAGAGACAAGATGTGGAAATTTTTTAACAAAAATAAGCACCCTGCTACCCTCCTTAAATATAGGCAACTCCGCAATCTAACCAAAAAGCATGTTACAAATGATAAGAAATCTTACTGCACCAAACTACAGACTACCCACACCAAAAATCCTAAACAATTCTGGAACTCCATCAACTCTCTTTTGTACCCCAGTACCAAATCCAATCCCTGTCCTGACAACAATAAAACTGACACAGAAATTGCCACCCTTTTTAACTCCTTCTTTACCAACTCTATAGCTGAACTTAACAAGATTTTCTCCAACCACATCTCCTCCCCTCCTCCCAATCCTACTTCCTCTTCCTCTTCCCAACCCTCCACTCCTAATCCTTCCTCCTCTTTTCATCTAAAATCCATCTCAACCTCCTACATCACAAAGCTTCTTTCCAAACTTAAGCCATGCTCCAATGCCCCTGACAATATTCTCTCACTCTTTCTCAAGCTTGCTGCAGATGGTATTGCCATCCCCATCAACATTCTCATCAATAGGTCAATCCAGGAATCTTATGTCCCCAAATTATGGTGTGCTACCTTTATCTTACCCCTCCACAAAGGAGGCAAAAATAATAGCATCTCTAACGTCCGACCAATAGCCATTATTTACCCAATTTCAAAAATCCTTGAAAAATGCATCCACCGACAACTCATGCCCTACCTCATCAATAATCAACTCCTCACCCCTACACAACACGGCTTCCGTCCAGGCCATTGTACAATAACTGCTCTCCTATCTTTCTTAGACATAGTTAACCATGCCCGGGACTCTGGAAAACTTGTCTCTACTGTCCTTCTCGATCTATCCAAGGCATTTGACACTATCTCTCATACCCATCTTCTAAATCACCTTTCTAACCTCAATCTCTCCCAAAAATCCCTTATATGGTTCAATAGTTATCTCTCTGACAGATCCCAGGCTGTGAAATGGCAAACTGGTAACTCAACCTTCCTATCTACCCCAACCGGGGTCCCCCAGGGGTCTATACTTGGACCAGTGTTCTTTAATATATTCATCAATAGTTTTTATGCTGCAATTCCAAACACTCAAATAGTGCAATATGCAGATGACTCCACTTTAGTCTGCTCTGCTCATAGCCTTCCCGAGCTCCAGGCAAAAATCCAGTTGGCCTTTACAACTACAGAGAACTGGATGCTTCAAAACCATCTCTCCCTTAATGCCAATAAATCCAAAATCCTTCTTTTCTCCCCTCAAAAGCCATCTGTCTCAGCAAACAATCCTTCAGTATCATCAGCCATACCAACTCCACTATAGACATCATTCCTTTTGCAAAACTTCTTTTGGTTACCATTGATGAACACCTGAAATTCGATACACATGTCCAACTAAATATTAAGAAAACTCATCAGAAACTTGGTATGCTATACAGAAACTCTTACTTTCTCTCCCCTTCTACAAGGCAAACTCTCTCCACGGCCTACTTGCTACCATCAGTACTGTACAGGGATCCACTACTAACCAACCTCTCTTCCACCATCTCTGCAAAACTAGAAATCTGTTACAACAAAATCTCTAAATTCACTACTAAATCTAACCACTCCTCCCATCATTGTAGCTCTCTCCAAATGCTAAACTGGCTAGAGCTTGCCAACTACCTTGACTACATCCAGCTCACTACAGTCCAAAATTAATCTTTAAACCTACTGCATGCCCTGCTCTAGCAAATAACTTACCAACTTACACACCTCACAGACCCCTGAGATCTGCCCAACAAAACCTCCTTTCTGTATACAAACCAAAATGTCATGCTGGCCAGTTTCTCCTATCCTTTTCCTTAGCCAAAAATGGAACTCTCTCCCACCTTCACTACGAATTTCTAAAAACTTTGAACACTTCAAATCCCAGCTCCATTCCTACCTCTCCCATAATTGGAATTGTAATTGCACCCTACCTACTTAATCCTGCTAATGCCCCTAGTCTACTAATTCTCTCCTATTCATGTACTTCCACATGCACCTCTACACCTTGCTGTTGTTCCTTTACAGCTTCCCCTCTCTGAATCTAACATAATATAACATCAAAACCTTGAATGTATATAATGTAAATGCTGTACATAGCTTTGTAACTCTACTCTCTTTCCCTATCTGGAAGTTTTCTCTTTCCTTTCTACCTACATATAAGGTTCATGCTAAGAGATACTGCTAACTAGCTACTGTAATCATCCCTGATGTTTGTATTCCACTTTTGCTACTAAACAACTGCCTCTCTCTACTTACACCAGATTTCTTTTTCTTCTAAACAACCACCTCCCTCTCTACTACTCCCTTCTTTTCTTTCACCAGAATCCTGAATGTATACTTCGTACACATCGCACTTTCCTCCTTTATTTCTTCCACATACTACTAAACCTAGACTTCTATCTTTCAGATGTTCAGTCTTTGCAACTATCAACAGAAGACTTACAATTTCATAGTTTTTAAATATTTGTTAGCTTATTCCACTGCCTCAGTTTAACTTTATGTTGTGCAAATGGCTCTTTAAGCAACTACATATATGTCATGAAGAGTATTCATTTTTTTTCAATTGTATTTTGCTATATCTCAGTATATAATTGTACATTTATTTTAAATAATCATAAGTTTCATTTTCTTGTGTGTAATATGGAGCATTTCTCCCTGGGCCTCCACAGAAAATGGGATCCTTGAGCCTAGTGGACCTCCCTGGTCATCAAACTGGAAATAAATAAATATTGGTTGTGAACTGCATGTGTCAGACAGAGTTAGCTTCAAACTACAGGTCTGTCAACTGCTGCATTCACAAGGTAAGTCACTCTCCTATGCACCACTTGTAAGGGGTACTACAATATGGTAGCATATGTAAGGACCTGCCGCATGTATGCAAGGAAATATAGTGGGCTATATATAGTGTGCTACTGGACTACTTGCAGAGCTCTATAATAGGCTACTGGGATACTTGTACAGATCTAACAGCCACTTGGGACAACAGGTACTTTGTTCACTAGCATGTTCCCCATAATATCCACTAGGCTACATGGCTGGCAACTCCACAACATTATTCCAAGGAGATGGTAAACAGTGGGCGTCACAGGATAGTTGCCTCACTGTCTATACCAGCAGATCATAGGCTGGTCATCACCCACCCCAAACACATCAGTGTCCCCATACAACTGCGGTGATAGTAAGTCTGCAATGACATATCAGCAGACCAGACAATTCCTGTATGTTTTTGATAGTGTGAGGAATGAAACCCCTCCATCTGGTGGTTGGTATGGCTCACTGGGCCAGGGACAGTTGCATGGATGATGGTGCTGACAGTTTGAATCTGGCAGCATCCAAAATCTTTTGCATGTCAGCTACTCATATGGTGGTATTCCCTCAGACTGTCATAACCCCTCAATCTGTTACTACCCGAAAGCTGGACAAAGCCAAAGTGAATGGGGCACAAAGGGCCATACCTACAGACAGACATTATGCATGCTCTGAGTAAACTAGCAGGTGGCTAGTATAACAGCAGGCTGCAACAGGTCAGATTAGCTGCAGGATGCAAATCTGTCAGTGGTTACAACAAGGCAGTGACTGCTGCTTACAGTATAGTACCAGAAAACCCCAAATGTATGAGGAACACAGCAGACATACGGGGCGAAATGCTGGACATTCTGCAAAAACATGTACAGGGAGAGTTATGCAGACTGTCACCCTGTTTGCAGTGATACATCATGTACCTCAGTCACATCATACCTTTCAACCTCTTAGAGCAGGAAATTTGGCCAAAGCCATGAATAAAAGTAGGACCAATGCTGACAAATAGGGACATGTTTTAAATAGTTGCTCCTACAAAGGTCTTGCATTAACATGAATCTACTGATGTGTCTGGAGTCTCAAATGTCGGTCATTAATTATTGACTTCAGTCTTCACTGATCAGCCACTAATTTGCCAGAAGAGCACAATGTTATGTGAAATGGACAGTCTGTGAAGCTCTGTATAGTTATGAGGTATGAGTTACATACTGAGTTCAGCAAACAGCCAGAGAATGCCTTGGACAATATCAGGGAACTGCAGTACAGCGGTAACAGGTGCGGCAGCCAATGGCCTGCAGCACACATAATCCCGGACAGAAGTACAGGTAGTTCTGGCCTGGAGTCACCTTGTCAGTACTTTCAATCATACTGGGCATGCTCCCACACTTAGCTAACTTGAGCCCAAGTCTGTGGCTTCTACCACCCAAAGACCTGCTATGTGAAAATATGTCTGTACATACATAGAGCTACATATACAGTACATATCTGTCTCTCCCTATCCCTCTCATGCTTGATTAGTGTCTCTGTCAGTATGTGGCACATATTATATATATATATATATATATATATATATATATATATATATATATATATATATCTGTGTGTGTGTGTGTGTGTGTGTGTGTGTGTATATGTATATAACAAGCAGTATATATAGTTATGTAAAGTACAATGATACATAGACTCCCCATATATATCTGCATAACACATTTATGTAATGTACACACAAGGCAACATTTAAGGAGACATCCCTGTTATACACATTTATATGGGGATGTACGAATGTCCCCGTATACCTCAGAATGCTGGGGTTATCTGCACTTACATCACAACAGTTGTCTGATGGAACCAGATCAAGGCTGCAACAGCACATAATCCACTCACCCACAGACCCCTGTGCCTGCAGACAGTCACCCTGTAGACAGACACAGGTACGTAGGTGGTGTAATGTACAATGGGTGCAATGCATGCCTTGGACAGGCCATATTGTCCCTGGCCACATGTCCACCTATCAAACTGCAAACAGCCACATATGGCCAGACAGGTAAGTGTACACACATAGCAGGGATTTTCACCAGCTATCCCACCCTTAAGACACTACATACAATAACAGTACCAAGCAGTATTACTCTGAAGGCCACACATTGTCTAACAAAAGGCCAATTTGTGTACTCCAAAAGTACTTTGCCTGTAGCAACATATACAACAGACATAACCTGTAGCATGTGCGATAAGTACTGTGAGCTGTAGTAATACTTGATAGGTAGGAGTTCTAATATTACATCATCTAACGCTGTGTGTGTATCAATATATCACCTCACAGCACTATGGACATCTCCATATGGACTATCTCCATGCAATGGTATGCATTTTATGGCCCTGTGACTGGCTGCTGGCCTCTAAAGTCCATCCCCCATAAGGCTTGCTGATGTCATCCACCTTGAAAGCACTGGCTGACAAACTAGTAACAGATAAACACTGTGGCATGTACGATAAGTACTGCAAGCTACGGTGTGTACTACTAGATAGGTAGGGCTTTGAATCTTACATTATCCAACTTGTGTGTGTGTCTGTGTGTGTAAATTTATCACCATGCAGCACTTCAGACAAGCCCCTATGGGCAATATCTGTGCAATAGTTATGCATTTTATGCCCTGTGACTAGCTGCTGGCCCCAACATTGCCCTCCTTTACAAGGCTTGCTGATGTCATCCACCTTAAGAGTGCTGGCTGACAATCTAATAACAGAAAACTCCTTGGTGTATTCAATAAGTACTGCAATCTATAGTGTGTGACAGTAGATAGGTAGGGGTTCTATTCTCACATCATCAAACATCTGTATGTGTGTGAGCATGTGTGTGTGTGTGTGTGTGTGTGTGTGTGTGTGTGTGTGTGTGTGTGTGTGTGTGTGTACATATATCCTCTTGCAGCAATACAGACACACTCATCTGGCTTATCTCTGTCCAATGGTTATGCATTTTAAGGCCCTGTGACTAGCTGCTGGCTTCAACATTGGCCTCCTTTACAAGGCTTGGTGATGTCATCCACCGTTGGATAACACTCTGATATGAGATAAGCTTCATGGAGCATGTGATACATAATGCAAGCTGTAGTGCGTATGACTAGATAGGTAAGGATTCTAATCTCACAGCATCCAACTTGTGTGAGTGTGTGCAATACATACTGCAAGCTATAGTGTGTATGCCTAGATAGGTAGGGATTCTAATCTCACAACATCCAACATGTGTGTGTGTGTGTGTGTGTGTGTGTGTGTGTGTGTGTGTGTGTGTGTGTGTGTGTGTATAAACATATCCCTTGAAGCACTGGAGACATGGCCATCTGGCCTCTTTGCATTGGTTATGCATTTTATGGCCCTGTGGGTAGCTGCTGGCCTACATCGCCCTCATCTACATAAGTATAATTGATGTTTTCCACCACCTAGATTTGCACATGCAGCATACCCAGGTGACACATATCAAGGGTAGCAGACCTTGTCACAGGGTATGACAGCATGACAACAGTGACTGTCCACATTGTTCCTGACACACTATTTTACACATATGCACCTAGAGGGAGCCATGCATGCATACTGGCATACCTTGTTGATGTTATATTTCTGCTGTGCTGCCTTGCCATCCTGTGCCACTGTATTGCCATCATGTGTCCGTAGTTGAACTGCTTAGACTCCTGGGACACATACACAGGTCCTTGACATACCTGTCATTCTGTAACATTACTGCCAATGTACAAACAGGTGACAAAGATGCACAAAGTTTGATGTGTAGTCAAGATACATGCCAGCATACAATACCTGTCATGGCCCACAACAACTGTCATGGCATAACACTGCTGCACTACATAATCACATGTAAAGTAATATAATCACCCTGTGCATCAGACACATTTGCAAGTCCCTGCATCGATGACACAGATGGCAGGAATGGGGCACAAGTATCATCACATGCACTGGGTGTGGTGTGGGGGTGCCAGTGGCCTAGGCTGTGCCAAACAGTTGACAGCTGAGTCTGATTTGA
This sequence comes from Protopterus annectens, assembly GCF_019279795.1. Taxonomy (NCBI): domain Eukaryota; kingdom Metazoa; phylum Chordata; order Ceratodontiformes; family Protopteridae; genus Protopterus; species Protopterus annectens. Next base: position 1,577,682,401 of record NC_056735.1, read on the forward strand.
GTTTGAGCTGAGTTGCATTTGGCTGTGTTTTGCCATTTGTCCAACCATTAATTATGGCTTTGTCCTAATTTCATACTGTAGGTGGTTTAGAGGCATGATAGGCATAGCTCTCAACCCGACAGAGACAAATGTCCACGAAACAGGGACATAGCCAGAGTACATCAGGGACATTCAGGGACACTTTACAATGTTAGACCTATTTGTCTGTGAAATTGACAGACTGAAAAGAGTTGAATTACAGTACATTGTTTGATGTTACAGGAGTGTACACCCTTACTAAGTGTCACTATGTCTTACGTATAATCCACTATCTATACTACAACAGGTGAAGACTGTAGGATGGGTTAACAGGGACAGAGCAGATAAGTGATTCAAAGCAAGTACAGAGAGGCATGCCTGTAGGTGTTGGATATCACTGATGTGCCAATATCATAGATCTAATACAAGCATACTGTTGTAATCCCTATTCCCCATACTTCCATCCACCTATCTGCATCCTGTTTTATGGGGAAATCTAGTACATACCTGGTAGAGTGATGTATTCCTTTATTTGAAGTGCTCCTCTGCAAATGCTATGCACATAAAAAACCCACATACATACCTGTTCCCCATAAGCAATTGCTTGCCTTTTGTAAGTAATGCTCATTAACAGTTAATTGCCTCTGCACTAATCTGTGGCTCAGAATTGTTAATTGCATCCAAAACAGCTGCATTGCACTATCATTAGCCAGTGACATGGCACCAAAGTGCAATATATGAGGCCTTCATGTAGGCCATGGCCCCTTTCTTAGGTGTTGAGATGGACATTACTGAGGTGTGGAGACTACAGCATCACAGAGGGTAAGCACAAATAGTCACCACTGTAGAGATGTATGTCCACAGTTTTGTCTTGTATGTTTGGTCAGTATCCCATAACAGTGTGGTCATCTGGCAGTTCACTGGTCAACATTGTGGGTTGAGGTCAGTAAGGGGAGAGAGACATATGAGTCTCACACTTCATAAATGTCTGGCAGGTGTCTTGGCATTAGCAGTGCTACTCTCTGTGCCACACAAACATGTTTTTTAAAAAAACATTTAAAAATTAAATTACATTCATATAATACAATTGGACAGTGCATGGAGTATGTTATTCATCTGTGGACACAGTTAGCACCAAACTCCCTACACTGATTCAATAACTGTGTTCTGCGCCATGATTAATATACATGGCATGCTGCTGAGAGAGAACCATGTATACTTACACGGTAACATTCTATGTAGGCTCTACACTATGCTTACATGGATTTTATTAAATCTAGGGGTAAGTCTTTCTGATTTTTGGATCAGTCATCCATTTTTAGTGAAGGTAAGAGGAAGGGATGACCTGTTGCAAAGCAGACTTTTTCCAAATTGTTGTCTCAGTCTATTACTTTTTGTTATACTCAGCACAACAAATTATTCCAGGAATAGACATAGCCCAATCTACCAGGGCCTTGGCTTTATCTATGGCTTTTTAGAAATGGTTGGATTTTAGAAGTAGCAACTTGATTCGCTGTACATACTTTTAAAATATATTACAGACTGAATTCCATCTCAAGGTCTAGATCAGGCTTTGCTAGGTCCATTCTCAATTGATTCCTGGACCCTTTTCCTTCCCCCTCCCAAATTTACTAAGCTAGGATAATCTATTCATATAGCTACTGCAGCAGTAATCAGTATGATGAACATAGAATAGTTGTATAAGTAAACTTACCATAACAGTAGATGTTTGAATGATCTCTGCTACAGTAGCCTCTCCCTCCCTCCACCCCCCTTGTTTTCGGTTGTGTTATTTATACCAGGGAGTATAGATTTATTTTTTATTGTTCCTAGTATTGTCCTGTCATGGCTCAGCCTCCATTCCTCTGTTGGCATGAAAGCTGTGAAGGGCTTGACACCCAAACCTGTCTTTTCAGTCAGCTCAGCTCAAGCTGACTGATGATTTGGGTGCATGGAATGTGCCCTTAAGCTGTGGAAGTTGATCAGCTATTTTATATAAAAGTTTAATTCCTCTTATTTTGTTCAGAAAATACATCAGGATGCATGGACTGGTAGTTCATGAAGTGCTTAGTCACTATAGAGGAATAAGGGTCTTCTTAGTTAAGCAGCTACTTTCTGTATCAAGTGTACAGGGTTTGAAACTTTTTTCCTCCTTATGTTAATTTTTTAAGTCACTTAGGGCAATTAAACAATCTCCCTGGTGCCAACTGTTAGCACAGAAGTAAAAGTCTTTGTTGTGAAGGGACTGCTACGTGTACCATGGGTACAGGGTTCAAAGCTTATTCCCTTGCATTGTTTATGATAGAGTAAATTAAAGAACCACCTTTCTGTGGGTCTACTTCAGAAGATTGAAAACTAAAAGATGGAATCTCAAAATACTGAAAACTCAAATACTGAATGATAGAATTTGCCCCTTCTACACTGCTGTGTGATCTTGGAGTTGGTATATATAATTATCAGGGATTGCGTGGGGCACCCCCACACACACACATGAGGGGTGCAGAGGAGCTTGCCCCTGCATTAAAAATGTTTTCAGTATTTTGAGATTCAGTCTTTTGGTTTTTCAGTCTTCTGAAGTAGACCCCTTTTGTGTCTAGTGTTAGGGCAAAGGTGAATGTGAACTTCTTCTGTAATTTATTAACTCAGCCAGCTCAGCTAACATACATAGACGAGCAAGGCTAAATGCCTTACTGCAGGATTTCTGGGGTTGACACAGCTAATTAGCATAGACCACAACCTCAGGAATGTGTCATTAGCATATAGCTTAGCCATGACATCATTTAACAGACCACATGGGGGTCAGTGCAGAGGGCCTGTCTTTAGATCAGAAAAGGTCCTAGACAGTGGTAGCAGCCCATGTTAGGACTTATTGATAGTGGCAGCCCTTTCTGATTTGTTTGCTTGGGCCCACTTTACAGAACGCAATGACCAGCCCTAAAACTATTTGCTAATGTATCCTTTATAATTTCAGTAAGTTGTTCATAAAGTCAAAATCATCAAGCATTATTTTCATGAATAGATAAACATTAATGTAGTTTTCTTTATTCTTAATATGTATTAGCTCAGATTAGAATAAAAATGAATAAAAATAGCATTTAGTTTGAATGAACTGTCCTTAAAAATAGAGAGGGAAAATAAATAACAGTATGCAGCTGTGCTTGTTTAACTAAAGCTCAGAGTCCATTACTTTTTATTACAAAGGCATTTTTTTCTCTTTTATATGGTGGACCAGTCTGTCAATTTCCAGTTAGGAAAAACATTGCTCATAAGAAGCAGGACATTATTTCCCTTTTATTGGCTTGATTTCTCAGTCTATATTATAGGTACAAAGTGGATGCATTCTAAGGACACAAAATAATCAGATAAAACTGAAAACGATTATCTCCAGTATATTGTGATGCACATAGACGAATAGACATATCATAAAATATTGTTAATTATTGGCATACCTGTAAGCTAGTAAATGCAACATTGTTTCAGTTCGCACCTTGTAAGTACAATTAATTTATTTCAGGACAGCTGTCTTGGTATAAGTTACCCTTTACTTCTGTGTCAGTCAGCTTGAAATGTTAGCCACAAAGCAATGTTACTTTGACTTTTCTAAACCTTCAGATGGAATTCTTCCCAGTCATTCCACTGTTCTTAATGCTTTTAGCCACAGCATTCACTTCTAACCACTGTAAACTTGTTATTATGGTGTAGCTGTCAACAATATGATTAAAACATTTTTCATATCGCATTGATTTTCTGTCAGACTAGCTTTCAGTATAATAGTAGAATTCAAGATCTAATTGTAAGTCACAGAAAAAGGCTGAACTTAAAGACTACACTCTAAATAAACCATCAATCAAAATTACAAGAAAATGTACTTCAGGGCAAATTTTTCTGGACAAAGGTATCCAAGGACAGTGGCAGTTTTATAAAGGTGCCTATGCAGTTATATTTTTAATGCTTTATATGGCATGAGTGTAATGAAACTTCATTTTGGTCATATAGGTATTATTTTTCTGAAAGATGCATTGTCATTTGTAGGCTGTCATAGTTGAAGATTTTCATTAATTCAGCTACAAAAAAAACAAAACAAAAAAAATCAAAATTATGTTGGGTAGGAACTTATCAAACATTTTGAAACAGTATAAGATAATATTCTAATTGATAGTTCTTCAGCATCAAGTTACTCCAGGACGAGAGATATTGATAGATAGAAACAGATGTGTATATGGTACATGTCTGAATGGCTTCGAAATAGAACTTCTTCATCTCTGCACGGTAAGTTATTGTATCAGAAATTTGCTTGACTGCTGAACACAGAAAACAGACTTTTAACATTTTTATTTTTCTTGCACATGGTTTATTTATGGAGTTATTTGTATATGTCTGTAGTGGACAAGAGAAGTGGATAACTTCTTAAATTTATGTTGTCTGTCCTCAGTTTCAGATGTTAAAATAGTCAATTCAAGATAATTTAGAGCATGACATTCACAAAGTGGCTTTTCCAGATTCTTGGACGAAAAAGAATATAATATGTTCATGAAGCATGGTATGTTCTTTCACCCCAAAACAAAGGAAAAAATATTTTACTGAACAATGACTGGAGTAAACAGTATCTCTGGAGCTGTATATCAGTAATACTACCATTGTGTCACATTAGTCAGGTCAGTGTCATTGACAAAGGACAGACCAGTGCTATTAATCTTAATTGCATTAAATACATAAATGCATCATTGACCAATTCCAATATAGCAGAGTGAAAACTGGGAATTTAAATAGACTATCAAATGATAAATTATCTGAAAGAACTACTGAAATTCACGGACACTATTTAATAAACTTTGAGCATCAAGAAGTTGGATGGCCATGGCAGTTACTCAAACAAAGCTAGGCAAACAGATGGCTGGACAGACAACCAAATGGACATGACTTTCCAACTTGTAACTACACATTATCAGGGTGGTATTGCAAGCTAAATAGTGGCCAGCACAGCAGCAGTCATTACAAAGGCAGGCATATGCAATATACAGGTAAGAAAGGTAAACACAAAGCAGAGAAGCAAAAGCAGGCTCTGTAATTAAACTTTTCAGCACAGAAAAAAATAATTGTAAAACAAAAAGCATTGTATGCAGGTACCCTATGTGACTTCAAAGGGAAATAAACATTTCAGATAAAAGTAATTTGCATTGCAAATTTATTCAGAGAAAGTTGAGGTGGACTGTGCACTGTACTGCAGCATATATATCTGTTAGTAATAAGACCCTACAGTCTGCTGAAGTTTAATACTGCTCATTCACCAACAGATGCAAAATAATGTTAGTACTTAAGCAGAATAGTAGTGAGAGCTACAAAACCATGGTTAGCACATTGTACAGTGGAATGTAAAACAAAATGACACACCCACTTGAGACTAATATGTTGCACAATGGTTGTTGAATGCAAGGTTCTGTCAGTGAGCTAATGATAACCAAGAAAACAAATACAGATGGTCAGCCCGTAACTAAGATGGTTGCCTATATAAAGCTGTACACTAATATGCAACCATTCAAGGAGTACGTCATATGTGGGACATGAAGGTAAAATGTGTATGTGTCAAAACTGTGACTGGCAGAATAATGATACATGACACAATCCAGAAATGTGACAGTGCCACAACTAAACAAACACACAAGCAAATAAATGTAAGGCAACTTCCCCACACAAACTTCTTCACAGTCATCTAGCTAAGATGTGAGATCATTACAACTTTAAAAGTTCATATTTCTTGGGAAATGCGGTACTTTACAAGTTTAAGTCCAATTCACAAACTGCCATTTTTTGTACTTTGGTAGATGACCACGTCTTCTGAATCAGAAGTACTTTCTCATGCAAACATTCAACATATTATATCTGAGTGATATTTGTAAAAATACAGCTCAATCACAATTGAGTTTGAATATGCTTTTCTTACTCCCCAATCCATAATAATAGAAACAAGTATGTTGCACAAACACAAGTACCCCTGCACCCACAATTTAGGAATATTGCCTCCAGCTACAGAATAGTATTATATTATAGGGACATCTATATTTTTTCAATTTCTTCATTATTACATTTTTGACAACTGTCAAATAATACCTCTTCATTGTCAGTATATCAACACTGTTGTCAATACACAGTATAATTTTCTTTAAGTCCTGTTTATTTATTACTCTGACCCTCTTGATAAGATTTTCCAGTCCACTGGTATTCCATGTTAATATATACAGCTTTCTTACATCTATTGCTATACTCATTTTATGTCCTACCCTTTGTTCTTCTTAGACATCATATTGCCCCTGTCCCTGGCTCCCTCTTTCATACATATTTGTTTTGTCTAAATCTCTGTAACAGACCCTGTTTCTTGTCTCCATTTTCAAAGCACTCCTTCTTTTTACAGATTTACTCCACATACATCTTGTACAGGATTCTCAATTTCTCCATCATTTCCTGACATGTCATTTCATAAATTATATACACTAAATACAAATAGGAGCTTTCAACCTAAAAAGTGTGGGTGCTTGTCATAATTTAGTGTTGATCTTTTGTCTCCTACTCATACCCCTATCCGGCAGACAAGCTTCTTCCCCTTCCCCTCCCCCTCTCAAGGTCCACTTCTCTCTATTCCTTTACTGCTTTATCATGCTTTATCCTGTCTTTAGATTTATCCTAATATAATTAAACAAACATTAAACAATGACTAAAAAAGTAAAAAAACAGGTGGAATGGAGGAGAGGTCCACAGAACGAAAATATAAAATTATTGCACAAAAACGTAGCAGACCTGAGGATGGCTGTAAATATAACAAAACACACAGTCCAGTAAAAAGACGAGCGAGCATTTAATCCGTAAGCACTTTTGTAGTTCAACAAAATAGTGCTTCATAAGTCAACATATTTCACAAACATGGAGTTTAAATATAAGCAATATCCAATGAAACTGCTCAACCAGTTAACTAATGAACTCCTTATAAAAAGCACTTAAAAACACACTCGTATAAAACATACACATATTAACATGTAAAAATCAGTAACACAATTACAAAGCTTTGTGAGAGTGAAAAATAAGAATAAAAAACAATAAGAATAAAAAACAATCTTAATGCAAAGACTATAATCATGGGTTCTTAGCTTTAAGGGCTGGTTTGATCAATACACGATCATTTAGCCCCTTCCCTCTAGATGCTCTTAACCTGATTATCCATCTCATCTCTGAGGATTCTGTCAGGATTCTAATGTCACCCCCTCATCTGCCAAGTCTAACAGTCTCTATTACCATGAAACAAAAAGTATGTGTCTCATTAGTAGCTCTTACATGTTAGGTCAGAGCATTAATATCAGAGCAAATACTAATACCATATAAATGTTCTCTAACTTGATCCCTCAACCTTCTATCAGTCTTGCCCACATAGTAGGACTGACACATTACAGTAAGCTAAATAAACTAAATGACAGGTGTTACAATCTGCGGGGGCATTAAACGTCCATTCCTTACCTGTATCTGGATGGATAAAACTACTACTGGAATCAATGTAGGAACAATACCTGCATTTGGTGCAAGGGAATTTCTCCTTAGGAGATCCAATAATGGCCAAATCATCATCTATTCTCATAGATTCATAGATAAGTACTAGGCTATCTGCCCAAGGGCATCTGTAAACCTAGCCAGAATGTGTTGGCTTTCGCCGCCCCCTTAGATTAGTTCCCTTTGCCTCTGTCAAACAGAGCCAATAGTTCCCTGTTCCTCTGTCCAGCAGAGCCACTGCAGTGATACCCGGGATAAATTTTCTGTTTCCTATTGACTCGTCAAGGTTTCTCTTGAAGAATGTTAGTGAGAGGCTCTGCCTAATGTAGATTGGAATCTTGTTCCAAAGCATGGGGAGTCTCTCGGACAGGAATCTATCCCTCCAGCATGTCCTATTTATCATTGTGGTGAGGTTTAGATCCCTAGATCGTGAGGATCTCAGGGATTTGTTTTTTTTTTTTTTTTTTTAGGTGGAGCATGTCCATCAATTCTGGGTTGGACATGGCCTTGTATGTCAAGCAGAGATCACCTCTGAGTAAGCGGTATGCAACTGAGTACAGCTGGAGTTTCTTCAGTCGGGCTGCATTGGGCATCTGTTTGAGGCCAGTAATCCTTTTGTTGAGGTACTTCTGTGGTCTTTCCAGCTTTTGCAGGTGTCTTGTAAGGTACATCCCAAATGGGGCATTGTACTCTATGATGGGTCTGATGAGTGATGAGTAAAGGGGAATAATAACCTCTTTTGTTCTAGATGCAAACCCTTTTGTGATTAGGTGGGCCACATAGACAGATTTTCTAACCACCTTGGCAATATGATTATCAAAGGAGAGAATTACTATCTACTTGGGTCCCCATATCCCTTATTACATTTTCTGTATTTAGGGGACTACCACATATGTGGTAGTTCACGGGTACTTTGTTTTTTCCAAAGGGGATGACTATGCACTTTTTGGCATTTAGCTTGAGGCCATGATTTTGATACCAGGTATCCGTCTCAGTGAGACCCTTCTGGAGGATGTCTGTATCAGCCGGAGAGTCAGTTATGGCCCCCAGTTTGCAGTCGTCTGTGAACTTGGTCAGCCATAGTCCTCCTGTGCTTGCTGTACATCTGAGAAGTATATACCGAACAGGAGGGGTCCCAGGACTGAGCCCTGGGGGACACCACTTGTAAACGGTTTAGAGTCAGACCTAGAGCTTGCAACTCTTAATGTGTGGGTTCTATCCTTGAGCCAATTGGCAACCCATCTCATATTGTAGGGGTTTATGTTCAAGCTGGTGAGCTTGTCTATAATACCAGAATGGGGAATGGTGTTTAAAGCCTTTGTGAGGTCTAGGTAGTCTGTGTGGACCTCCTTTCCCTCATCTAAAGCCTTGGTAACTGTCTCAAAGAAGTCTACCAGGTTTAGGAGGCATAATTTACCCTTAACAAAGCCAAACTGGGTAGGGTCCAGTGTTTGGAGTATCCCAATGTCTCTGTTAATGAGTTCCATGATGGTGCGCTCCATAGCCTTGCAAACCAGGCTAGCCAGACTTATAGGGCGATAGTTCCCGGGGCTCGTTGTGGCTCCACCTTTGTGGAGTGGGATAACTGTTGCTGTGTGCCACTCTATGGGTATGTAGCCTGTAGAGAGGCTGAGTTTGAACAGTGTGTTTAGGTGAAGGGTTAGTTCATTTTGGAGCTCATGTAAGACACAGCCTGTGACACTGTCTGGTTCCATTGAAGCTATGTTTTTGGCTTTGGATAGGGCTGTTTTAACCTGTGTGTCTTCAATAACACAACAACTGCTTCACAGATTTCTTGTTTTTTATATAAGAAACTAGGCTTGTCTCCTTCTATGGACCTCACCTCTGGGTCCACTTACAGAACTTGCCAGTGCTTTTGCACAATGTCTGTGATCTGCCTAACGTTACATGTGTACATGACTGTCAGCCTAACAACCAGCTGATGACTAGGTCTACCCACTGGTACATCATTCTGGGGACTAACTTTCTCTGAATAGTAGAGTCTAGCCTTAGTAGTACACATGCTTGGGATAGATTGCAGGACTCTATCATCTTCTTGTTCTCCATATCCTCTGTCCACTAACCTCCTTCTCAAAGAAGCTAGCTCTTCTCGAAATCCCAACTCACTAGCATTTAATCTCAATGCTCACATGCCCTGACCCTTCATCACATTCTTGAAAATATGTGCTGGATTCATATTCTGACAATGGAGATATGAATTCCTATAACACTCCTTCCTAAAAACTCGAGTGTTAAATGTATTATCCAAACATTTGGTTATATACACATCTAGAAATTCAATTTCTCTCAGAGAGCTATTAATGCTAAACTTCAAAAAGTGGGTGGAGTCATTCAAGTGTTGAAAAAATTCCACCTGATCTCCAGTACCTACCCATAAAGTAAAAAGATCATCTACAAATCTCCTATAGAAATGAATATGCTCGAAGAATGCAGATTTCAATATGGCTCTCTCTTCCCAAACAATCATGACTATGTTGGTGTAGCTTTTCACACTAGAAGTGCCCATTGCTATGCCATCTTTTTGTATAAACACCTCATTCCCAAACATCATCACATTGTTATCCAAAATAAGTTCCATAAAGAGACATAGAAGATCTTTAAACCTACTGTCATATTCACTCTTCACATCAAAAAAATATCTTAACATTTCTACCCCTTCTTGATTTGGTATGGTGGTAAATAAAGATTGTACATCCAGGGTTACTAAGGTAACTTCCGATAAAACAGAAAGACTATTGATGGAAAGATATAAATCACTCAGACAATGCTGAATATCCCTTAAAATGAATTCATTCCTGTCCACTAAAGGTCTTAGAAGTTTTTCAACAAAAAATGACATACGTTCTGTACACCACTCCTTTCCAGCAACAATAGGTCTAAATGGTGGTTTTCTAGGGTCCTTGTGGATCTTGGGTAGGCCTTGAATGCTGGGTATTCTAGCTTGATCTACCAATAAATACTCATACAGGTCAAGATTTATAACCCACTCCATTAAACATTCATACAATGCATTGTTCACTCTTATTACTAAGGGATCTACTTCATTCGTATTAACCCTCATATAAGTGTTGGTGTCCCTTAACATCCTTTTCATTTCACCAACATAATAGTCATAGTCCATAATCACAGTTAGGCCTCCTTTATCAGCAGGTCTCAAGACTATAGAGTCATCATTCTGCAAAATACGAATACATGTTTATTCAGCACTAGTTAAATTAACAAAGGAGCCTTTAAAGGCTCTTCCTTCAACTAGTTTAAAAATATCAGCCTCACACAGTTTCTCGTAAACATCCAGTGCAGCATTATTATTAGGAACAAAGGTACTAGGTCTATGAAACTTCCTGCCAACAGCATTGTTATTATCACTACCTTTATACAAGAGTTTCAGCATCACATTATGTAGAAGTCTTTTTACTGGACTGTGTGTTTTTGTTATATTTACAGCTATCCTCAGGTCTGTTACATTTTTGTGCAAACATTAAACAATATCTAGTCCAGCCAACGTTATGAGTTTGCCCTACTCATTCTCTTATGTAAGGTCCATTTGCTAATCTAAGTCCTGTAAACTGCATGGAATTGTTCTGGTTTCTATTAGACCATTGCATTTAACCATACAATCTCACTACAATAAAAATAAAGGTGCACACTTGCAGGAAAATTTTAGACTACTTAAATGATGCCATTAGTATTCAAATTACATTGTCACCCATCATCAAAATGCACAGGGTTATAGCAAGGTGTTTCTAGGCTGAACTAAGGTTATCAACCTATAAACAGCATACTGTCTTGTTATGAATTCATGCTAGCATGTTTGCAGGAAAATTTCGATATGCTTACCCCATTTCCATTGTTGCAGTTAATACTTGTATTAAACTATTACCCTTCATAAAATACTGTTGGTTATTGCAGCTTGGTTTTAGTTCATGCTTGAAATCATGCATGCATCAGTTCGCCTTATAGCATTACTTTTCATTAGAGGTGTAGCACCCTGTGCCAGTTCCACAAAGTAGCACCCCCAGCTCTTCTACCTACACACCAATCAGGTGGACAGATATGCGCCCCTTCTCTCCTTCCCAAACTTTAGTGGAGGAGCAAAAAACTGCTTTCAGGTACCTGGGGCTCCTGAAATGCAGGAGCTAATCAGGTCCTGTTTCTATCTCCAGCAGGTGCTACAGTTTAGTATACCTCTCATGGAGCAATACAGCACTCATGTTGCAGTTTAAAAAAAAAAAAGATAAAAAGATTTTTTTTTATTTTAAACTGTAGCACGCAGTTGCTACAGATTATACTCTGCACAAACTGCTACAGTGCACAGGTTTTAGTTTAAATAAAATATTGTATGCAATTGTTGCAAGCAGTTGCTACAGTATAGATCAAACACAGAGAGCTGCATCACTTTTAAAAGTTCATATTCTCTAAAGAGCAATCAGCATTAGCAGACTATGTCCCCCCTAATGCTTTGGACCTGGTGCAGTTTCCCCATTCCCCCCACCCTAGCTATGATTTTGTGTTTCATAATCCCATTGTCAGAAAAGTATGATCCTCTCCCCACAGTCTGGCCATCCTATAAGTTATCTCCTCTGTCTACTTACTTCCCCTCACTTATAATTTTTTTCAGTGTAAAATACATTTGAACACTTTAGAGTCACCATCTTAGCTTATCAGTACAATTTCAAGATGGCTCATTTTCAGAGTTATTGCTACATAATTACTCTTATTCTGTTGTTGCAATTAACATTTGTTTTTTCATTATTGCAGCTCATTTTTAGTTTGCACTGAAAGTGACACATATATGAGCTCCATATACTACTTCACTCTTAATAGTACCTCTGTAAGGAGGTAGCATTTGACATTTTAGAATCAAGATATCAGCTTGTTGGGTATAATTTCAAGTTAACACATCTGCAGAATTTTGTTACATAATTACCATAATTACCTTTATTGTAGATAACACTTGAATTTTGACAAATGCAACTTGCTTTTAGTTTGAACTGAAAGTCAAAGGTTTCTCTGCTCCCCATGCAGCTTCACTTTTTGTAGTCACTCTGTCAGAATGGTATGACCTTCCCAGCTCACATCAAAGCTCATATGCTTAGTCTCCCTGCTTCACCAAACCAGTCAGATTCCTAGTGCAGAATTTCTTTTTAACACTTTAGAATTAGCACATCGTTGTTAACATCTATACACCATTTTTACCATTGTGAAATAATATATTTGCTGCCTCTTGCTATCAGTTTGCACTGGTGTTCATGCTTGCTTCAGCTCACCATGTAACTTCCCTTTCATAAATCCCCTGTCAGTGTGGTATGGCCTTCCACTCCTTCTGTAGGTCGTAGCAATGCATGTGTGCTCTGGTTGATTAATTCTCCCCCGGCAGATTCTTACATTTTAAAATGCACTTCATTTCCTTACTATCTGAATGCATCAGATGCTCTTATTGTACAAGGTTAAAACAATCAAGTTTTCCCAAACTTTGTCCCATTTACTGCAATACAGTTATTTCCACCCACACTTAAATAAAGTTACACTCTTCCACTAGATAAATTGTCATTATTTTAACTCATTTGCCTATAGCATATGCTTTCACAATTATTGTTTACATTTTTATAGTTTTTACAGGGTAATAGGCAGGTTAACATACTGTTATTTCCCATCTGAAACGTTTATTTCCAGTGCTTTTTTACTCATTTACCAGCAACATATGCTAATTTCCCAATTAAAGTTAATAGAATCATTTATTGCCTCTGCAGGATGATCAGTAAAAAAACAACAGCTTCTTCCCTACCTGATTAAGCACATAACATCACTGTGCTTTTGCTCACCTGTATTTTCTTTGTTGGTTGTGTCTGCATAATGCTTAGTGGTTCTCTGAGCACTTTGTTTCTTGAATAAAGGGAAAAGTTCCATCAATGGTTTTTCATTTCCTCCTGTAGGAACCTGTTTCTCAGCCATCACAGACTTCTACATTCCAACGTCTGATCTCATTTGCAGCTGCTGTCATCACATTTTCAATTGCTGCCATTGCTTCTCCTGATGAAGGAAAATATTTAATCCCTCCATATAGAAAGACTGTTCTTACAGCAAGAATCAGAAGTTTGTATCAATATCCTTTTATTTTGTACTGTGTCTGTGCAGGTATAAAAGCTGATATTTTCTGCCTGTTCACCACATTATAGTCCTCATCTATGCTTGCCCTCCTTTCACCACATGTGAATTTAGCCCCCAGCTTCTGTTCTCTAACTAAAACTTTTTCTTTTAGTTCATACGTTTGAAAATAAACCTCAGTTGACATGAGGTTACTATTTTGTACTTTCTCTGGTCTCCTTGCTGTTCTATGATGAATTATAAATAAATCTCCACTTGTGTTAACTATTGTTAAGGGAGAATGGCATAATGGTTAAGGTGCTTACCTTACAGATACAAGCAGGCTTTGATTCTCATGTGAGGTAACTGGCTAGGCTTGAAATGGCTCACAAGGGCAGTTAGCCAAGTTCTAACCTATGTCCACTGTGCCATACATTTCCTTTGTTTTCCACTTTTTCCATTATTCCACTTATTCTAATGCTCTTCCACCTCGCTATAGCCTCATGACCCACATTCATTGCTTCCAATAATTCCTTTCTTACTGACAAGGCTGCTACTTTCATTTGAACGTCCTTGTTTTCCTTGCAGAACATTTTGGAACATGTCTGAATGTTCATTTACCACTTCAGTCATATAAAAAAGGTGCTGGTGGACAATAACACAATGTAGAAGAGAAATCAGCAGCACCCAAACATGGCTAAAACTAATAAAATGCGTAGCAGTTTTATACAAGAGGTAAGCGATTTCACACATTCACTGTGCTTCATCAGACCAAATGTAACAAAACAACTCAACAGTTAAATAATGAGCATCATCAATTAACCATTCAAAACATCCAATAGAAAACAAGCAGTGAGACATACATTAAAACAACAGGACATCATTTAAAGAGCCCCCTAGCTTTTAGGATAGGTTTATTGGAAGTTCTGCCATTGATGCATGGAAGCTTATCTGCCTGCATAGTAATGATCCAAGAAAGTTTACAGCTTTCTGTGTAGTTCCTAAAGTCACCTGCACGCTTGTCTTGAGTCAACGTTTCAACAACCCTAAAACCAATAATATGGTCACTGTCATATTCCATATAATGTTTGGCCAAAGCATTACACTCATCAAAATTATGTACACAATACAAGTGCTCCCTCATTCTCTCCATAAGGGATCTATTTGTCTTGCCTATATAGAAGCAAGTGCATACCCTGCATTTGGCCAAATAAATGAGATTTCTACTGCGGCAGTCAGCATTCACTTTAAAACAATACTCATGATGTGTGGTCAGGTGAACAAAAGTCACTAATGGATCAATATGTGAGCAAAAATTACATCTCGAACAACGTCTCATGCTAAAAGCTGATATAGGCTTCACACTTCCTGCTGTACTTCTTATAAAACAGTTGCCTCTTTAATGACTTCTTATTTTTAAAAGTGAACCTTGGATGTTCACCTACAGCATTCCAGATCTGGTCATCAAGCTGTAAGATGGACCAATTATTTTTCAGTTGTGTTGTTGTCCACCAGCAACTTTTGTTCACTGAGGACTGTCTCTTTTCTACATTTTGGTATTTGCTCTGTACCTCAAGGAAGCATGGCTACAGAGAATGTTGTCAACATTGATAATGGGCATAGCTCTTTCTGGAAGAGAGGTGAAGACTGGTTCCTGAAATTTTTAAGAACAGAAGCAAACCCCCTTCTTGTTATACCTGGGGGCAGCAATAATGATATGTTACCTGATGTTGATGAAGTTCACCTTATCAACACCATCAGGGATCTTGAAAATTACTTGTTTAAGCTAAAGCATTTTCAGTGGCAATGACTACACCTTGAAGCCTGCCTATACCACAAAGTGGTTCCTCGAGAGCTACGAGTTTTGGTGATGCCCACGTATGGCGAAATCCATATGGAGTTACTAAGTAAGTGGCAACAGCTAAATCTTGAACTAAGTTTCAATTATATACACTTGCTGACTAATTATTTTAAACCTTTGGAAAAGGAGCTTGTAGATACTGTTAACAAGGAAATACACTGACCTGCTTGATCAGTATAAAGATGATTTTTTTGATCAAGTTAGATGGGATCATTGATGAGGTCTCGTCTTATGAACAGCGACTGAGGGTGCAAAAGTCCAAGAAATTATTAAGAGATACTACAGATTTCCAGAAAGGGAATGTCTTCACTTGGCCGAAAAACTCTGGGTCTACTGAATCTGGGAATACATTTAAGAATACCAACAATATTAGAGAGACTGCTGCACATACTACCAGTTCTACTGCTTCTCAATCAGCAGTTGTAAGTGATATTGGTGTGAGAAGCAATGAAAGATCATCTCTTAATACTACTTCTAATGTTCAGGCTTCTTCTCCTTTAAACTGCATTTCTCAGAACCAATCGTTAGATGTGTGACCCAAGGTGCACAATGTGATTGGTCCATCGGATACACTCCCTTTAGCGTTACCCATCCATCAGAAGGAAAGGGGATACTACCCACACTTGTTGAGTAGGGGAAGAAATCGACAGCATCTTATGGACGATACACAAGTACAAACCATAAAAACAATGTGGACGGATGTGGTGAATCAGTAGTTTATATCTCTAGCAAACCGTTGACGAAAGCACAGGTACTGTTATTAGAACGTGATCTGACATTTATTCCGTCCCAACATTCTATTTTAAGTGAGACTATAGTGGATATTAAAATGTATGCTAGAACTGTGATGCTCAAAACTATGTTTCAACCTGTTAGTAATGATGCACTAGTAGGTCCACAGTTCAAGAAACCTAGTTTGTTTCAAACTGTCTTGAACTCGGTATTGGAGACTTTTATGAAGAAATGTGAGCAGGACATTATAACTTTTTATAATACTGACCATAAGAAAGTTTTTTTTAACTTAACGGCTGAGGAGAGAGAGGCATTGTCTGAATTACAGAGGGACAATGATTTGATTATTAAATCTGCAGACAAGGGGGGGTGCAATTGTTGTCATGGACTTTAACTTTTGCCACAATAGTATTTTAGATTTGTTGAGCGACAGCAATGTTTATAACAAAATTGATTTTAATATTGTGATTTTGTTACATGAGAGAGTGAATGCAAGTATTCCTGATTGCTTTCAGAGTAAATTGATTTTGAAAGACCTTTATACATATTTAACAGTTGAACACCCACTTACCCCCTTTTTCAGGGGCTGCCTAAGATGCACAAATGCTTGACACATCCCCCTTTTATACCGATTGTATCTGGGAAAGGGTGGATTATGGAACCTTTCTCTATATTTATAGAGAAGAAGCTGAGATCAGTGTTAAATGAACAAACACAGGTGTTGAAAGATACACAGTAGTTTCTGGATGGCCTGGTTGAGTACAATAAGGATGTGTGCTTCAATGGCCAGTATTTTTTAGTGAGCCTCGATGTAGTGTCTTTGTTCACCTGCATACCTCATGATTTGGGTATAAACATGGTTAAGGAGTTCTTGAGATTTAACAGTGAATATGACTTGATCACTATTGATTTAATTTGTTCTTTTTTGGAGATTGTACTAGAGAACAATATTTTTTATTTATGATGATCAGTTGTTTTTGCAGAAGACTGGTGCAAGGTTGTTGAAACTGTGCCAATAGCTACGCCAATGTGGTCATGGCTCAAAGGGAGAGCACTTTTGTTTTTGGGTTTATTTACAGTCCACTTATTAAATTTTACAGAATGTTTGTGGATGACCTCTTTTTAATTTGGGATGGCACATGCCAGCGATTGGAAGAATTTATTGGTTTCATACAGAACACAATGCATTTTTTATCTTTTACATCTAAAGTGTCAGATAGGAAATGGATTATTTGGATGTTAAGATCATGGTTAATGATTCCTGTGTACTCACAACCACTTTATTCAGAAAAGATTGTAGGAAGAATACAGTGCTGCAATGGAATAGCATGCACCCTGGCCATGTGTTTAAAAAGATAGCTAAAAGCCAGGGTATGAGACTCTCATGGCTCAACAACAATGATGCACTATTTTTAACATGACCTGCTTGGTTTGAGGTCTGAATTTTTGGATAGGGGCTAGCATCACAAGGAGGTTGACGATGCTATACATAACACTGTTAAGCACAGGAAACATAGGAGCCAAACATCTACCTCCGATGTCATACATTCAGAGCATGTTTCCATGGCCTCTAGAAACAAAGCACTTTCTATGTCTTTGTTTTACACTAGTTATGTCAATAGAATCATAGATGTTGTGAAAAATAATTGGTCCATTTTACAGCTTGATGACCAAATCTGGAATGTTGTAGGTGAACATCCGAGGTTTAATTTTAAAAATAAGAAGTCATTAAAGATGCAACTGTGTTATAAGAAGTATACACCAACAGGAAGTGTGAAGCCTTTGTCAGCTTTTAGCATGAGACGTTCATACTAAGCTAACTGCCCTTGCAAGCCACTTTAAGCCTAGCCAGTTATCCCTTGTGAGACTCAAACCCTGCACCTTGTGTTTGTAAGGCAAACACCTTAACCATTAGGCCACCCTCCCCCTTCACTTGTATCAAGATTATATCACCCCAAATGGGACTTGAACCCACAATCCCTGGTGTAGAAGGTGAATGCCTTATCCATTAGGCCACTGGGGCTTAACTCAGTTCATGTCCATTATCATTAGGGTGATTGCAAAATATCCCTAATAACAAACTAAAACAAAGAGTGAGAAGGTCACACAGAAAAAACAATTTGTCAAAACTAAATGAAAACACCAGCCAAGCTGGAACTTCCAATGAGTGACCTCTCAAACCTCTTGAATCAGAGGAGCATAGGATATATACAAATGACCCTTATGAACACCAGGTGTTTCCACTAACTGGCAATTCTGAATGCCCATGACTTGTTGCATCGTTTTAATGGACAATTGCAGGCTAATAAAGCCAAACCCCACTAGCTATGGATATAGATATTTCAGCCTTGTTATGACTTCATCAGCACAGCACAAGCAGAGTGTTTGAGATTTAATTTTTTTTTCACATATTGATCCATTACTGACTTTTGTTCACCCGACCCGACCACACATCATGAGTATTATTTTCAAGTGAATGTTGATTGCCGCAGTAGAAATCTCATTTATTTGGCCAAATGCAGGGTATGCACTTGCTTCTATATAGGCAAGACAAATAGATTCCTTATGTAGAGAATGAGGGAGCACTTGTATTGTGTACATAATTTTAATGAGCGTAATGCTTTGGCCAAACATTATATGGAATATGGCAGTGACCATAATTTTGGTGTTAAGGTTGTTGAAACTTTGACTCAAGACAAGCGTGGGGGTAACGTTAGGACCTACACAGAAAGCCGTGAACTTTCTTGGATCATTACTATGCAGGCAGATAAGTTTCCAGGCATCAATGGCAGAGCTTCCATTAAACCTATCCTAAAAGCTAGGGGGCTCTTTAAATGGCATCCTGTTGTTTTAATGTATGTCTCAGTGCTTGTTTTCTATTGGATGTTTTGAATAGTTAATTGATGATGCTCTTTAACTGTTGAGCTGTTTTGTTACATTTGGTCTGATGAAGCACAGTGAATGTGTGAAAGTGCTTACCTCTTCAATTAAACTGCTACGCATTTTATTGGTTTTAGCCGTGTTTGGGTGCTACTGTTTTCTTTTCTACATATCATTTAAAGTCTCATCTTTTTTTTTAATATAATTCTCCAAATCTGTGTTGATTCTCTTAACTCCTAGGAACACATCTCAAGCACTGTTAGCTATTGCATCTTGGTTTCAGTTGAGATTTGAAATTGGATCTGCATCACCTCCCCTTATAACTTCACTTTTCCTCAGAGACTTAGCTGGTACAGCGTAACTTCATGTTCATTTACTGTATCTCTCTTGCCATGATTTCCCCTTTCTTTAGGGATTCTGGTAGCTTTTTATTGTCCTGCCTCTTCATTATATTTATTTGTTTCAATATTCAAAAAAGTCTTTACCTTTAAAAATACTTTACTGCTTTGCTAATAGAGTTATTATATAAACCACAAAATATGTTTTTTGCTGTCCTGGAAGTTAGAGTAGCAGGAGGATGCATCCTATCAAATCCATGTCATACTGGAAGTCCTAAGAGTGATCTTCTGTGTCCCCAGATGTGGGTACATGCCCTCAATCCCTATGAAATTATATATAAAAACTCTGAGCTTGCTATAATTTGGACAAAAGGGAATATTCCAAGCAATGTCAATCTCAGTCTTAGCATATATACCCTTGGGTTTTCCTGTCATTCAGACTCCACATTCGAAGAGATGATATTGCATGTGTCAGCAATTCATATGCTTACCAGTTGCAACCTGTTGTGTTCATGCATTAGGACTCGATCAATTTTCTCATCAATCATATGTAGGGAAACCATATACACCATGTAAATGTCCTGATATAAATAATTAATTACTGTAATGTTATTAAATAATTGAAGTCCTCATGTATGGTACACACATATTAAACTGAATTTTTATTTAAAGTTATACTGTATTTGGATGTTAAAAAAAACATGATTCAACATCATAGCTACACCTTCACAGAGTTCCATCATGAGATAGTTTAAGTGTATGTCACTATCATAATAACACATATGAGGGATATATGAATTCAAACATGATATGTAAGAACTATGAGAATGTTACCAAAAAGGAACCTAGCATATAGTGTGTTGCATAGTAACGTGTCATGTATACATGTTGTATGTACCCATAATGATATACTACATGCATAAAGTGCTGTAATAATAGTGTGTGACTGTCAGGCAGCATAAGGTACAGATGTAAAAAAAAAATACCGAACGTCTGCTAAGGAATATGCAGCTGTGTTACATGCGAGAAGATCAAAACACTAAAATGCTAGTTTGCAATATTTAAAACTGAGCTGTACCTTTATATGCCTTGTAGCCCTATCTATGTCCCAAAACATACTCAGGCTTCAAATCATAGCAATCAATATCAGTTACTACATGACACGTTCATGTACCTCAAGCAACTATCAACAGTGCACATATTTCTGGAAATTCAATAAACTCCATGCAGGCTTTGCACAAAGCTTACACAGGGTTTATGTGGTAGCACGAGCAGAAGTGCTAATCACATATTGATGCTGGTCATGGAGCTTACACATACACAACGCATGGCTTCATGGCCAGCAACAGTACTGCTGCTAGGAAACTGTGCAGAGCAGCACAAACACAGAAACAAGATGCATTCAAGTTTGTTTATCAGCAAACCTGCTCAGCGGGACTGTGTGGACAGTGACAATGACTATGAACAGTATTAACAGAGTAAAGAAAGGTGTACTGAGTGAAACAGAAAAAAACACTGAAAACTAAATAAAATAAAAAGGGCAGTTCGCGGACTCTACTGGCAGCAAGTTTAGATGAAAGAGAAGCCCATGATGTTGGAAAATCACACAAATCCTTTATTCTTTAAAATGAGATATCATGTTAGTGCTTTTGTTTAAACAAAGTGTTACACTTCATTAGACAAATGTTAGCTTCACATTCACTTCCTTTATAAACTTCCTTTAGCGTTGATTGGTTAAACAACTCATTAATATTATTAGAACTTAAAAATCCATCACATATACATAACAACACAAGCACCTATTCATTCTAACTGCATCTGCCTACTACTACTTATAATTACTGAATTTATAAATAAACTATGAGTAACTATAAAGTAAAATTCATTTAACATCTTATATACATACCCCAGGATTCACAAAGCCTCCGTGTAAGAGTTATAACTCTTACATGGAGGCTGCAGTTAAACAGAGTGATGTCAGCATGCTCTGCATATTCATGAGAGCATGCTGAATCACACTTAAGTCTAACATGGTCTGTGTAAGACAGAAGGGGGCGTGTCCATAGGCTGAGCCCTGCAAGCAGACACGCCCCCAGAAGTGTAAAAGAGCCCAAAGTAAACACCCACAACAGAGTCCACGGAAATGTGAATAAACACAACACAACACATGCCCCCACAGACTATGAACATAAAATATATATAAATGAACGTTATATTTTTTTTAAAAATTGTAAAGATGTTTAACCGTGAGTGCGCTCGTTTGCGCGGGCGTGCATGTAGCGCAGCTACAGTTAGCAGTCAGTGGGAAAGCATATAAGAACTAAATATGCAAAATAATTCAGGAAGCAATAGCGTAGCAGTAGAGATGTTGGCTGAAGAGCAGGCATTCATGGTTCGAGCCCCCACAACACCAATTTTTTTTTTCAACAAAATAAGCAGGAAACAAGTCCCTGACAAATATGTACACATAAAACCCCAATATATGTAAAATGTAATGAAATAGCCCATTTATATTGAAGACATGTGAGGTAACAAAAGAAGAAAAAATGCCAGATGTGCTCATAGCTGAGCTACAGTTTAACAGAGTGAGTGCATCTGCCCGTAGATGAGCAGTGGTTTAACTGGTGCAAAATGAGTGCCCGTAGCTGAGCAGTGGTCTAACACGCTAAATCTATGTGCCCCTAACTGAGCTGAGCGTAATATGCATGCCGATAGCCAAATGAGGCTTAAACCAGCGTATCCCGTTTGCGCGGAGCTGCGCATCGCTCAAACAAGCTAACCGATGGGCAACGTTGAGCAAGCCATATCAAAACTGCCTTTACACAGACACACCCCTCAGCATGTCTAGACAGTCATGAAAAATAAAAAGCAGTGGCCAGGATCAAACCCAAGATACTATACACCATAGTCAAGGTACAGAACCACTAAGCCATGACAGCAGTACCTGTAAATGCAATAATAGCTAATATATAGGAATGAATACAAACTAGAGCATGACAATGCAGGTTTACTGAAGTTGATACAATTCCAAAATGGCCAATCACAGATATGTGCAGGAAAAACGGACTATATAAGCCCCATAGGTGGGAATACACAGCATAAACAATTGTAGAACTGACCTGCAGGCAGAATGACAGGAGTAGGAGAGGGTAGTCACTTTCGAGCGCAGAGGTGGGGTGTTGAGGAGTCCATGTACATGGTCTGGCTCCTAGTCCATCATCATGAGGCCCAACTCATGCAGGGCCAGGTCCTCTGGGGAGCATACAGGGCTGAGGAGTGGGACCGGTTGGCTCATGATCTCACCAGTGCCACGGGGATTTCAAGGACTGGTGAACAGGTCCGTCACCACCATGCGGACCTGAAGAGATGCAAGCAGGACCAACTGAACCTTTGGATCCAGGAGGCCCGGTAAACACCCAACGCCCCACTACTGAGTAAGTAACATTTAATTATGTATGTAAGAAATTAAACTAGCTGATATTATGGAGATGTGTATTCCAATATTACTTCATTTATATTACAGCTGCAGGTGTCCGTTCTGCGAACAGCAGAGCCTATGGCGATAGGCTGGTGCGGTTGCACCACCAGGCAGGTCAGTAATCCACTACCAGTAACTGTAAAGAAATATAAAAGTATGACAGTCAGCAAAAGAGTGCAGTGTAGTCAGTAAGGAATAGAATCTGCAATTAACAGTGTGAAAGTGTATGCAAGTATTGCTTGATTACAAAAGTGTGTGTCAGCCTGCCTGTAAGTTTAACCTAAACATGAAACTGTCCAACATATATTCTGAAATAAAAATGCCCTGCCTGTAAGAAAATAGTACACAACCTGCAGCAGGCTGAAAAGTATAGCTGCAGAAGATGATGAAATCACATGTGTGAAATATATACCTGTGGAAATACTCAAACATGACATAAGTGAGACTGCTGGAAAGGATTGTAAAAACTACTGGTAAACATGTCAATAAAGCCTAGAAGTACCATCCTGAATAGTAAAATGAAAGCAAGTGAGAGAGTGTGAGAAAGTGTCATGAATCCAGCAATACAGTAGTAATAACCCCTGAATAAAGTATACTGCAGTCAAGACAGAATGAAATGCATGTGAGATTCAAAACCAAACAGCAAAGTCTGTTCAAAGTGTTACTGCATCTGGAATGTGTATCCCAAAGTCTGGATATGTTGCTCTCAGTCTGCAATATGCAGATAGGATGATTGTCTGATATACCAAACATCCACACTTGTCTACAGCTATATAAAGCAAATGTAGCAGGATGATGTAGCTGAACAAAGCTAGATATGAATGTGTATGAAGAACCAAAAAATGTATATTGATGTTGCAGTAACAGTCCTATCACCAAGTTGAAATAGTTATCATATAGGAAACTGTAGTTATAACAGTAGTGTGTATATAATTGTAGCTATTAGAAATGTACAGCATATGTATTGTTATTCAAAGGTGTTAATATTACTTTCTTCACCCCACCTTATAACCACATATAACCCATTCCACGTGAAAATGGTATGTGCAATCACAATTAACACCCCCGGACGTTTGTCCTGTTGGGTCATATATATTTGCATGTCTGTTGATGCATCTGCCCTGTTCATACATCCACACCTAATGGCCTGTTGCCATCAATTAACCCTGCATGTTGTTGGACTGTGTATTTCTGTTCAAATTATGCATGTGTTATGCACGCTGTTCAATGGTGTGAATATCTGGGTGTTTGGTTAATGGGAATACTAATGCATGCTGTTACAACTAATTGTGAATGGTATTATATGTCACTAACTCAAACTGTCATGACGTAATGCAAAACATAGTACGACAGGGAAGGCGGGTTCCAGCGGACCCACCTCTCCCACCTCAGCTGGCGAGTGCACCTGGCACTAGTGCCGAGTCCGGACCCTCCTCCGGTGGCCCTGTGCCACCTGCGGGTGGAAGCGCTGCAGGGGATGGGGCTTGCATGCAGGGGATATGCATATATGTATTCATACATAGAGAGATGTAGGAATACATAGACAGATGTAGATAGAATATTGTACAAACATATCTATGTAATGCACACATACAGATATAGATATATGTAGATACATATACATAGACAGACTGATCTGACTATCTACAGGTATGACCGTATATGATGACCTGCAACATAGTCTGTCCCACCCCCTCTGTCACTCACACCCCCTTTATGCCCCCCCCTCCACATCTATAGCAATATATCTACATCAATATATATATATGTGTATATGTATACGGACATATATATATATATATATATATATATATATATATATATAAACATATAGATATATCTGTATACATATATATATATATATATATATATATAGAGAGAGAGAGAGAGAAAGAGATGTATATAAATTCTGAGTGAGGCACATGTGTACAGATGTATTGCAACAGGTGCCTGGTGATAAAGGCATGGAGTGAACACCAGTGTCAAAACCGGAGTACCATACCACATTCCAGATCACCTACACCAGTAACCACCAGATATGTGATTGGCTGCCCACCACTGCATGTGTCAGGGGTGAACAGGGTCATAAATGTGTACAATAGTGGCCCCAATGATATTCACAGTGGCACACTATCCCTGGAATACCTGCACATGGTATGTGTCAGCGGACATGGTGTGTCAGCTATGGACATGTAGGTCGGTGTACCCCTCCACACCACATAATGGATGCCATGGTATGGACCTCACATGACAGCTACAGATATGGAGAAGGACACAGTGACATGTACAACACTGTCACAATGCACTCAAACACATTACCAATGCACAGTGACTGACAACACCACAGAGTACACATATGCTACCCACATAGAGGTTACCACTCCTGGATTTACATATGTAAGTCACACCCATGACAGATGTCCAACAACCATAGTAACACCTCACACCATCCACAACCTACATGTCTGCTCTGTGTCGTCCGTGCCACTGCAATAGAGTGCACATGTGGAGGTAAGAGTTCCTACCCACAGATAAGACATACCCTGCAATAAACCACACAGTGTTAAGAAGCAAGACTCCCCATGAGTACATGTCACACATACCCCTGCTGAATGTTAGTCAGATAGGTAATATGCCATATGAGTCACCCTGTGTAAGTGTGTGACAGCAGCAGGTACCATCACACCACATGTGTCACAATGGTCAGGGTAGCAGAACAGTACGCTGCTGTAGTCCCAGGGGCAATAACATATTGTATAGTATTGTATTGTAATGAATGTATTGTGTTGTATTGTATTGGTATGTTGAGGTGCTCCTTCGTGGAGTGGAACCACTGCTGCTGTGCGCCAGTGTACAGGTACATATCCTGTAGTCAGGCTAGTGTTACATAGCACTTCTATATGTGTGTTTAGCTCCTGTCAGAGTTTATGTAGCATGCAATTGGGGATACCATCAGGTCCCATTCATGTTGTGTATTCTGCTGTCCTGAGGGTGGCTCTCACCTGGACATCTGTGATGACAGGGAGGTTACAGTCAGCTGGGATAACTATGTCTTACTTTGGGGGAGAGGGCGGGGTGACACCTGCACTGAACCTGTCTGCCACAATGTTGTCGATATCTGTAGTGTCAGTGAAATATTTGTTGTTGTGTACTAACTATGGGCATAGAGGATGGATCCTGACTAGGTTGCTAACATAACTGAAGAAGGCCTTCTGGTTATCTGTAGTGTCCCTCTTGATTTCCCTCTCAAAGTTGCCCATGGATTTTGTATGATGGAAAATAGACCCTTACTAGTGCTGCTCAGACATGCCCTCCCTTTATGGAATTATGCTCTGTCTTGCAGTAGCTTCCATCTTCTGTAATACAATCTGTCTATGGCTGGGGTCCACCAGACAGGATGCTGTCCCTTTGTGGAGAGTGTCTTGGTCATATATGGGATTGCATGATCCATGCATTCTCAGAGATGTCTGTAGAAAGCAATTGTGTAGGGGTCAGCATTTTGGGTTGTATCTGCCACTGGCCCAGTGGGCTGAAAGGATACCATGTCACTCTTACAAAGTGTAAAGTTTGTATCTGTAATGTTATGCACTATAGTCGTTTGTGCTGGTGGTGGAGGTGGGATATGTATATCCAGGGCAATCAGTGTGTGGTCAGCTCACAGTAGTTGATGATGTAAGCCATACAGTACCTAGATACAAACCCCCAGAGTGAGGAGATGCTCTTGACCTGAATCAGTGTTCTGACTGCTGGGGTTTGGTAGTATGTCGTATGGAGTGTGCCAGGTACTGTTGCACAGTTGCTGGCTGAGCACTGATACCTGGCCATCTACATGTGTATCCACCAATAGACAGACAGATGCTACATATGTGAGAAATGTTGTATCATAACAGTCAAGTAGCATGTGTAGTATGTGTGCCAAATTCTGCTGACATATATTGCTGATACCAGGTTATTTTCTTTCTCAGGTACATGGCCCACCCGCGGAATCCCACCTACTCCACAGCTGAGGATGAGGAGATACACCAGAGCTTGGTGCGGGATTATGCAATACTCTTTTCCCGCACCAGCCAGAATTAGCAGGAGAGGGCTGCACTGTGGCAAGACTTTGTCCGTCGGGTAAATGACATAGGCACGCATAATAGGACATATGAGCAGGTACGACATCACTGCAGTGATTTAATCAGACATGTCCATCAGCGTGCGTCGGATATCCACAGGCAACAGGTTGCCACAGGTGGTGGGGTGGCTACACATCCCCCACTCACCAGACTGGAGGGACTACTCATGAGTGTAGTGGCTCCAGTCCGCCAGCAACAACAACAGCAGCAGACATGCATTATGATGGAGGCTGGAGCCACGCAGCAGCAAGACAGTGAACGTGCAGGTAATATGCCATATGTATAGTTGACTGTGTACACTGGTAGTTAATGCACGTGTGAGGTGTGTCCTTGGTTTGTAGCTGTCATCATAGTATTTAATGTGCAAGTGTGATATCCTCAATATTAGCACCTGACCTGTGAAAGGCGACTGTTGTACTACTGACCTGTATCATACTCAGTAACAATGGCACAGTTGTGCCCACTGACATTAGTTTCTTCACGTCTGCAGGACCCTCTGGTATAACAGCAATGCAGCCTATCCATGCTGGTGAGTGTGTATTAACAATTCCTGTAATAGTGTTGATAGTAATAGAACTATTTGGCTCACTTAGTAGTGCTCTTTGTATGCATGTAGGTGTGTCTGTCTGTGTGTTGATATCACGCATACTGAGTACTGTACAATTGTGTGAAACTGTGTGCATGTGTGCATGTGTGCATGTGTGCATGTGTGCACCTGCGCATGTGTGCATGTGTGCATGTGCGCATGTGTGCATGTGTGCATGGGTGCATGTGTGCATGTGTGCACCTGTGCATGTGTGCATGTGTGCATGTGTGCACCTGCACATGTGTGCATGTGTGCATGTGTGCATGTGTGCATGTGTGCACCTGTGTGCATGTGTGCATGTGTGCATGTGTGCACCTGTGCACCTGTGCACGTGTGCACGTGTGCATCTGTGCATCACTGGTAATGTGTAGACATTATAAACTGTGTTTCCTGTTTCCCTCCCACAGGTTCTGTTGCTGCTCTGGTATCATGTAGCAGGGAACCTGAATCAGGTGCCGTGGGTACTGATAATGATGACATCTGTGTAATGGCACAGGAAAGTATGCCAGGGTCTGCCATTGGTCAGCCGATTGACAGTACACAGCTGTCGACCCCATCAATGCGCACAGTTATCCTGCCAATACACCCTTTGTCACCAATGTCCCTAGGTGATGGACAGCATACAGTGGGCATTGACCAGGGTCATGTGGTATCTGTGGCACATGCCTCCCCACACAGCAGCCATGGGCATGGCCCAGAGATGGTACCACAAAAAGCAGATGTCCAGCGGTTCTCGTGGGAGTATCCGTGGGCGTACAGCCCCTGTCAGACGTGCCCACAGAGGTCTTACAACCTCAGCTATGTTTCGGGCTGTCATGCAGGCACAGTCACGTATGGAACGGTACACCAGGCAGGGTCTGAGGGAGCTGACAGCATGTCGCACAGCCATGACTGACAGTATGTGTGACATTGCGGCTGCCATCTGTGATTTCACCGATATCATAGACAGACGTTGTGGGGACATATTAGACCGGTTCCACAACTACATGTCCATGAGCCAGGGTGATGGTGGGCGGTTGAGGCATCAACGTGGCCATATGCCAGCAACAGCAGCAGCTGGCAGTTGTTGCGGATGACAGCAGGGCTGCGTCCGCCCCCGTAGGTGCCAGCAGCAGCAATGCTGGGTCTGTGCTGTCATCAGACCGCCCCAGGAGATCACATGCACGTGGCTCTGGCCAGTCCTGACAGGGATCTGTGTCCAGTCAATGAACACCTGCTTCTGATGACAGTACCCAGTCTGGTTTGGTACCGGATACGGTCCGTAGTACCCCTGCAAGGCACAGGTACCGTGTCCGTGGCCAGAGACACTGATCTGTATGACCTGGCAGGTACAGTCTGTGGCTGTCCACAAACACCAGTATATGGCAGCCATGAGGTGGAACTGTGTGCATCCATACACACATGAGAATTGACAACACCTAGGGCTACCGCATACACGCACACACTGCATCAACATTGCCCCACCTTCTACTGCTGTCCCTCACCAACACACATACACATACATGTCAATTGGTGGTATCAGTGGCTGACTCAGGCATACCAAGTTCACACCCTGTGCATATGATGAAACTGTGCCACCTCCTGCAATCTGTAACAACTCTGCAGGTACAGGTTAACATGTTGCTGATGCACAGGGTGACCACATAGATGTGTAGTAATAGTATCATGTTGCTAACAGTACTGTGTGCTGAATTAATTGTGGGTACATCACAGCATGCCTGATGCAGTAAGTGTGTGATTGTCATGTCCTGTTGTCTACACCCATGGTAAGTACCATAGTGTATCATCTGCACATGTTGGCATACTGGTGGTAATGATGTCAACAAAAGGCTACATACATAGGTAGCACAGGGGATAAGGTAATGAATGTAGTAATACACAATGATGGACATGTAAATTGCAAGTGGCATGTTGCCCACACTGGACTCTGCAATGCAGATGTTTGAGGATGTTGATATGTGTGCAGTACTACACATCTTTTACAGGAGCACCCTAGCACTGCATGCTCACATCTCATACCATGCTAGACAACCCCAACACACATAACTAACTGTCACAGGAGGGAGAGTCCCCATATATGTCAGGGATACTGTGGTGGCAGGCCAGGTAGCATACATCCTACTAAGTATGGAACCACTGAGTGAAGGCTCAGTGTCTATTTGACATGTGTATTACTGCAGGTGTGAGCACATGGGTTTCCATCCAGTTATTGTACATCCTGACAGTACATGGTCTGTACACTTGTGTGCACTGAGACTGGACCCCAGCCATCTGACCCGTGTATGTCCATGTACATGTGCATAGTGCCTGCATATTTGCAGTGTTACCTACTGGAACTGGTACAGCTTGTTTGTTGTACAATGGACTACATGCAGCCCTGTTTACTGTAGCTTTGTTTGCATGCATGTTTGCTTGCAATTACTCTGGAATACTGATCACACCTGCAATGCATAGTTATAGAGCTTCTGTGGAGTCCTAGTGCCATCTGCATAGCTTACTATATGTATGTCCATGTCCCACTTGACAGGATGTCACTGTTTGTCCTGTTCACATGTACATTGCCTGTGGCACAGTGCATATGACTTACCTGGCATGTGTCCACGTGAGCAGTCATATATGCTACTGCTAACTAATAACAGGCACTACACCTTCACATATTCATCTTCTGTAGAACTACCTGCTTCGCTAGGGACGGCCTGTACCTGTCACCCCTGGGCTTTCAGATATTGGCAAAGGCTCTTGCTACCCCCATAGTGCCTATGTTAGGCAAGGCTCAAATGACAAACCCACCTTCATAGGTATCACAAGGGATAAGAAACTAAGAGTAATGTTACCCAACGCCAGAAGTCTAAACCTCCAGATGCATGCACCCAAAACACTCCTTGGCATGGAGAACATCGATATCTGTGCAGTAACAGATGCCTGGTTCAGGGCTACTGAGAGCACACCAGCACTACCAGGTTTAACCTGGTTGATTTCTTTAAAACAGTCACCAAGGCCATTGACAAGGGGAAGGTGGTTCACACAGCCTACCTGGACCTTGCAAAAGCCTTCACAACAATACTCCACTTGGGCATTCTAGAGAAGCTCACCAGCTTAAATATAAGCCCCTATGTCACTAGATGGATTGCACAGTGGCTCAAGGACAGAACCCACATGGTTAGAATTGCTGGAGCCATGCCAGACTCCAAACCAGTTACGAGTTGTGTCCCACAAGGCTCAGTCCTGGGACCTCTCTTGTTTGGTATATATTTATTGGAGGTACAGGCCAACATGGATGGACTGTGGCTGACCAAATATGCAGATGACTGCGAACTGGCCACCATAATCGACTCTCCAGCTGACACAAGCATCTTCCAAAGGGGCATCATAGAAACAGACAACTTGTGCCAGAGCCATGGCCTTCAGCTGAACAGTGTTTAGAAAGGGAATGTGCATCCTGTAGTCTGTTCACCTAGTTGCCAAAAAGGACATTGTCCTCACACACACTAGCCCCCCTCAGCCAAAAAAACACACTTGCCATTTGCAGGATTCAAACCCCTATCTGACTATGTTATGACACTCGAGATGGACACATTAGCAGAGTGCGCTATTGACATTACTGGGAGGTTTTCCTTCTCTTGCTTTACTTATAGGGTGCTGACATCATCAGTGTTTAGAAAGGGAAATGTGCATCCTGTAGTCTGTTCTCCTAGTTGCCAAAAGGGATATTTCACTCACACACAATTGCACACACACTAATTCCCCTCAGACAAACACACACACTTGCAGGATTCAAACCCCTACCTAACTATATTATGACACTTGAGACAGACACATTAGCAGAGCGCACCATTTGCATTACTGGAAGGTTTTGCTTCTCTTGCTTTACTTATAGGGTGCTGACATCATCAGTGTTTAGAAAGGGGAATGTGCATCCTGTAGTCTGTTCACCTAGTTGCCAAAAGGGACATTGTCCTCACACACACTAGCCCCCTTCAGCCAAAAGCACACACTTGCCATTTGCAGGATTCAAACCCCTATCTGACTATGTTATGACACTCGAGGCGGACATATTAGCAGAGTGCGCTATTCGCATTACTGAGAGGTTTTGCTTCTCTTGCTGTACTTATAGGGTGCTGACATCATCAGTGTTTAGAAAGGGAAATGTGCATCCTGTAGTCTGTTCTCCTAGTTGCCAAAAGGGACATTTCCCTCACACACACTAACCCCCTTTAAACAAACACACACACACTTGCCATTCGCAGGATTCATCATCAGTGTTTAGAAAGGGAAATGTGCATCCTGTAGTCTGTTCTCCTAGTTGCCAAAAGGGACATTTCCCTCACACACACTAACCCCCTATAAACAAACACACACACACTTGCCATTCGCAGGATTCAAACCCCTACCTAACTATGTTATGATACTTTTGACAGATGCATCAGCGGAGTGCGCTATTCACATTACTGGGAAGTTTTTTTTCTCCTGCTGTACTTATAGGGTGCTGACATCATCGGTGTTTAGAAAGGGGAATGTGCATCCTGTGTGGAGGCAGACACCAAGCACACTCTGGCTTAGCTGTCATTCCCTAGGGCAAACAGCCTAGTGTTGACCTCTACAACCATATGTTTAATTGTCAAATGCACATTATTTGTTGCTGGTAGACTGTTTGCACATCTTTATTGCCATAGCATTCCCTGTTTGTATGAACAACTTGTGCATCTGTGGAAGATGTTTGCATATGGGAGGGATCCACTATATCACGTATGTCTCTGTAGTCATTTAACTGTGTGCACTGGGCAGACTGCTGTAATGTGGTTGGTTCCTGGAATAACACATAAAAATACCAGATATGTGTTTCCAACTGCTAAACTGAGATTTGGAAGTGTGTGAGCATGCCCAGTTCAGCCTTCCCATGGCATGTTGTCTGACATATGTCTCATTTATCAAAGTGTGTGAGCATGCCCAGTGTGAGCATTCCATATGTTGGACTCTGCAGCCCACCACATTTGCGGATGAGTGTGAACTTCAACAAATATCACCCGTTTATGGTTGTGTGTTGTGTGTCATGTTGTGTAGTTATTGTACAACTGCTTTGTGTGTGAACACAACAGGATTATACTGTGCCTGCAGTGTTTGCATGGGATACTTTGCATACAGTTGTCAACATCCTTTCACACTGACCTAACACTGTAGTACTGTATAGTGTACTGGTAGTACTTTGACTGTGGTGGACAGTATCCTGGGCTTTAGTGCTATCAGTGCTTTACACTTCGATAGTGAGCACAACAGCCTGGTTAGGGGCCAGTTGTGTACATCTGACCATGTTGCATTCTGTTCAGATATGAACTACTTAAACCAGGCTTGTCCAACATTGGTAGTGTATTCCACAACATAGGTGTACATTTGCAAACACTAGCGATGTGCCCTAGTCCATGTCTAATGCTAGTTGGAGAGTGTGTTTGTCTTTCAACACACATTGTAAGTGGAGTTTGCCATGACATATGTCATGGTTAGTATACTGTGCCTCTGTCTACCTGTGACATGACAGTGATACCCAGGATAAAGCTACCATCTCCCATCCACTCATCAAGATTCCTATTGAGGAAGATTGATAAGTGACTCTATGGGTAGCCTGTACTGGGGTTCACTCATGGGTGGGGGTGGCTTCTGTGTTATGGATCATGCAGTACAGCTTGTCCTATGTAAGTCAGTGCTGGGGTTCAGGTCTCTCATGTGCATAGCTCACTGCCATTCAGATTGTACAAGGTGCAGCATGTTTATTGATACCAGCAACACAGGCAACACATGGCATCTGTGCAAGCTCTTTGATACTCCTGGTGAGGTACTGTTGGGGACTTTACAGTTGATGGAGATGTCTGCTGAGGTACATCCCACAGGGGCTATTGTAGTCAATTGTACCGCTGATGAAGGATGACTGCAGAGCCACAATGACCTCCCCTTATCTAGATCTGACAACCTTCATGATTAGGTGGGTATATGGTATGTTTCTGTAAACACTACAGCACATGTTTGTCCACTGCAGGATGTCTATCACCTTGTGTCCCCAGGTCTCTCATTACATGTTAACTACATAATGGGTTAACACCTATGTGGTAATTGGTGGGCACTTACTGTATATCCACGGGGGTTGACTATACTCGTTTCTGCAATTAGCTTGCTGACATGGCTATGGCACCAGTTGTCTGTTTCTATGTGGCCCTTTTGTGGGATGCTTGTGTCAGCTGTTGGATCATATGTGGTGAGCAGTTTGTAGTCCTCTGCAAACATGTTCGGACACAGTCCTTCCATGTTTGCCTGTACCTATGGGACATATATACCAGACGAGGGAGATCCCAGGACCAGGCCTTGCGTGATGCCAGTTATATCTGGTTTGTAGTCTGACATGGCTGCAGCATGTCTGACCATATCCGTTCTGTCCTTGGTCTGGTTTGCAACCCCTCTACTGACATAGGGGTTTATATTTAAGCTGGTGAGCTTATCTATAATGAACACGTAGGGTATTGTATAGAAGCCTTTGCAAGGTCCAGCTACGCTGTGTGGACCACATTGCCCTCATCAATGACCTTAATGACTGTTTCAATTGAGTCAAACATGTTTAGGGGCAGGATCTGCACTTAAGAAAGCCACTCTGGGTAGGGTCCAGTGCCAGTAGGTCCCCAATATCTTTATGTCTGTGGTACATGCTGATCCTTTCCATAGCTGTGCAGACTGAGCTTCTCAGGATTCTGGGGTAGTAGTTTTCAGTATCCATTCAGGCAACACCTTTGTTGAGAAAGACCACTGTTGTTGTACACTGCTCTTTGGGTACATATTCTGTGGTAAGGCTGACATTGAGCAGTAGTGTGGTTTGGAATTCCATTCATCTTGGAGTCCATATTGCACTAAGCCCAGGACACCATCTCATACCATTGCTGCTGTGTGTTTTGCTTTGTAGATGTTGGCTGTTACCTCAGCATCTGCAATGTCAGGGGGCCAGAAGTCTGCTGGGATAGATATTCTGCATTCGGGGTTGCACTGCACCTGTCAGGATGTATGTTGGCAATATGTGTGTGTGTTTGTGATATTTGTGTGATTCAGAGCATATCTGTGAATTCCCAACATGGTTCCTACCATCAGTTGTGAAAGCCTTGGGATTATCCTTAGTGTCCTGTACAATTTGTTACTTCATAGGTTCATAGTTTCATACTAGGCTATCCACCCTAGGGCATTTGTTAGCCTAGCCAGAGTGTGTGTGGCTTTTGCCACCCCTTGCTATGTGAATATTATGACCATTTATGATTTGCTTCGCTGTGCCTCTGTCTGGACATGACACAGTGAATACCCCCAGTGTAACTCTACAATCATCCATCCACTTGGCAAGATTCCTTTTGAAGAGTGTCAGTGAGGGGCTCTGCCTAACATGGAGTGGGATTCTGGTCCAGGGTGTGGGGAGCCTCTGGATTATGTATCTGTCCCACCAGCACATCCTATTTCATTATTTGTTGAGGTTGACATCTCTCACTCTCACAGCTCCGATGGATTTGAGTTTTCTGGGGTGGAGCATGTCCATTACTCCTGTGTTGGGCATGGCCTTCTACAACAGGCATGCAATGCCTCTGTGTAGGCAGTATGTGACTGCATTCAGCTGGGGTGTCTACAGCCAGGCAGCATATGACATATATTTGAGACCCTTTATCCTCTTGGTGAGGTACCTTTGAGGTCTTTCTAACTGCTGCAGGTGTCAGGTAAGGTACATCCCATATGAGGCATTCTACTAGATTATGGGTGTGATTAGAGAACAGTATAGGGGCACAATGACCTCTGTTGACGCAGATGTGAATCCTTTCCTGATACGGTGTCAAATGTAGATAGTCTCCCTAGCCACATTGGCAATGTGGGTGTCACATAACAGGTTACTGTCCACTTGTCTCCCTAGGTCCCTGGTTATTCCTTCCATACATAATGGTTTACCACCTATGTGGTAATTTGTGGTACCTTGTTTGGTATTTGGTGGGACATTCATACTGTCCAGTGTCTTCAGGACAGCTGGGTGGGGTTCCTGTGTGTAAGAGTGTGGTCTGTAGCATGCTACAGACTGTACAGCAGTCTTGCCTACAGTTAGTTGAACATGGGTGGACTGCAATGCCTTGTGCATTGTCAGTTACCTGGACGTATGGGTGCCTGTGCTGAATATGGATACTCACCCTCCTTTTATGTTTTGTTCCAGGTTTTGGGGCCATGACACATGATACATGGTATAACCTGGTAGTGCTGGTGTGCTGTCAGGAGGCTTGCAGCAGGTTTCTGTCAATGCACAGACATCGATGTTCTCCATACTGGGGATGGCCTTGGGAGCATGCATATTGAGGTTTACACATCTGGCATTGGTCAGCATTACCCTTATGTTTCTTTCCACTTATGTTTTCTAGGGTGGTGGGTCAGTCTTTTCAGCCTTGCCTACAAAAGGCTCTATGGAGGTGGCAAAGGCCTTATCCAATATTCAGACGCCCAGGGGTAACAGGTGCAAGCCATCCCAAGAACAGCTGTGTGGCTTGTCAAGCATGACATCCCGAGCAGACAGACATTGGATCCCCTTGGAATGACACCAGTAAGTGTGCCACTTGCTATGTCTGATCATTCCATGTTTATAC
The DNA here is from genome assembly GCF_019279795.1 of Protopterus annectens. Classification (NCBI taxonomy): domain Eukaryota; kingdom Metazoa; phylum Chordata; order Ceratodontiformes; family Protopteridae; genus Protopterus; species Protopterus annectens. The sequence continues at coordinate 1,577,718,686 of NC_056735.1, forward strand.
TGTGGCATTATTCTTGGTAAGGGTAGGATGCTGCAAATGGTGAGTGTCATACCGGCCTGGACTACATAATCAGAGAGCTCATCTATGTCTCTTTTCATGTAGTCTAGGGAGGTACATCTCAGGTCATTCACACCAGCATGGACTATGACTGCATCATATTTCTACTTGCTTTGGAGTGACCTGCATACTTCTGTTATGTGGCGTATTTTGGCAGCCTACAGGCAGCTTACTGTACCCTTTCCCTTGTTCAGTTTGGTGTGCGGGACAGCAGTGTGTCTGACTATGGAGTCACCTATTACAACTGTATCAAGCATGTTGTTTCTCCTTCTGGCCTGTGACTGTTTGGCACACCAGCTTTGTGTACTATGTGTTGCATGTGCTATGTTTGGAGGTTGTTTGATTGGGTGTCTGCATTAGAGGCCTCTGTTGGTGTGCTGTGTTTGTAATTTGTGCCTCTGGGAATGTTTTTCTGTGTTTATGTGTTTGGTTTGCAGTTGTGATAGGTCTACGTGGGACTGTGTTTGTGGTGTGTGTGGTTACCTTCTCCTCCTGACTAGTTTTGGGAGTACTGAGTTGAGGGAGCTCAGACTCCAGTTTGGATAGCTGGTTGCATCTCTCACATATATTTGTATTTCTTGGGTGGAGTTGGGGGTTGTCTGTGTACTTGGGGCAGGTGTAACATTGCCTCAGGATTCACAGATTCAACTTGTTGTGGCTGGCCTTAGTGGATTGTATGTGTGGACAGATTTTATTGCCATACTACTGATCAGTGATTACTTCATTGTTTATATTTGCTCTATCATGTAGTAGCTTCCTCTTTCTCTTGCATGGTTTGGTTATGGCTGGTGTCTACCATGCCAGATTCCTGCATGTATGGCATTGTGTCTTGTTTTAATTTAGGATTGCATAAGCCAAGCATTCCTGGCAGTGTTCATGGAATGGCTGTATTACAGGTTCTGAGGTGTGGCCCATATTTTGCACCTGCACAGGACCTTTAATGGATTCCACATCAGTTTGGAGGAGTGCAAATATTGCTTTACACATGTTTTCCACTGTGGTTTTCTTGCCAGGGACTGTGGTCGGGATTTGTATATCCAGTGTGATTACTCTATGGTCTGGTTTTACCAGTGAGCAATACACTTCTCGTCTTGCCATCCAGTACCCATGTTGCTGATTATCACATCCAGTATGCTTACCCCTTTTGTGGGAGTGGTATGTTGTTCCTGGGCCTTTTGGTTTATGGAGTCTATAAACTTTTGTCCTACACTGTTGGAGATAGTATAATGCTCCCAGTCTATGTCTGGGTATTTTCAGTCACCCAATATAATGTGGTTTGGAGGACTTGATATATTCATGTATTCCAGCATAGGCCAGGTGCAGTTCCTGGTGTTGGGACAGTAGTCTGTAGCAGGCTATAAACTGGGGGGCAGTTTTAGCCACTGTTACTTGACCATGGCTATTCCATGCTGCTTTTTGTTGGGGTACCAACATGGGGGTGTGGTTATCCTTGACAATTATTGCTAGTCACCCTCCTTTTGTAGCTTGTTCCATGTTTTGAGGCTGTACAGCACAGTATGAGGTGTAACCTGGTAGTGTTAGGGTGCTGTTGTGAGCCTTGGCTCAGTTTTCTGTTACAGCACAGATATTACCATTCTCCATGCTGGGTGAGTTTAGACTGCATGCATCTTGCTGTTTCAACTTATCCCTTATCTTATTCTTATCCCTTCTGATACCTATGGAGATAGGTTTGTGTTTTGAGCCTTATCTATTCAGGGCACACTGTGGGTAACAACAGCCTTTGCCAGTATCCATACGGCCTGCACTGATAGGTGCATGCCAGTCCTAGCAGGTGGTGCATCATGTCATGCTCAGCATGTCATCCCAGACTGGCACACATTGGATCCCTTTTGACTAACTGCGATACTTCCATCAATTATTGCACTTGATCATCTCATTGTCATGTTGTGGCATGATGCTTGGTGAGGGTAGGATGTTAGTCAGGGTCCTCAGGTGTGCATATAGTACATGGTGTTACATTACTTAACACATAGCATTCATGCCTCAGGTGGTGCTGCCGGGCTGCCTCTGTCGGATGCGCATATTACACTTCCCTGTACATGTTTGAGAGCAGGTTGTGTCATGTTAGGCATCCCTGTTACTATATGAGTGAGTCAGAGAGGGGTATCATTCCCAGGGTTCCTACTGAGCCAGTGTATGTGCTATGCGTTGCCTCTTTGCCAAGGCCAGGGCATACTGGACACGCCTCCTTCTGCCTACTGGGGCAGGCTCAGGTTGTTCCTCCTCTGAGTTACGCTCTGCCTGTGATGGCCTTGGCAATGGTGGGGGGCTGTTTGGCCCGGCCCTATTCTGGTCCTGCTGCAGCTGTTTTCGCAAGATCATATTATGTAGCATAGCACATACCATGACAATTTGGGTACATGTAGTTGGTGTGCACTGCAAGGCTCCACCAGATGTGTCCAGACACCGGAACCATGACTTGAGCAGCCCAAACACATGCTCTATTACATTACGTGTTTGTGCATGTGCCTCATTATGGCGTTCCTGTTCAGGTGTGTGTGTGCGTTTCTGATGGGTGTCATCAGCCACGGCTCCAGTGCATAACCTGCATCCCCCACTAGGTGACCATGCGGGATGTCCCCATTGGCAAATGTCTGGTACAGCTGCGTCAAATGCCAGATGTGGGAATCATGGTAGCTCCCAGGACAGCCAGCACACACATTCATTATTATGCCCTGGGCATCACACATGACCTGGCAGTTGATGGAGGGAAAGCCCTTGCGGTTGATGTATGCCCTACCCCGCTCACCGGCTGGTGCTTTGATGCGTATGTGCATGCAGTCTATTGCACCCAGTACCTCAGGTTTATTCTGCTATTTGCTGGAAGAGACGCATATTGCTGGCCAATACCTCACGGGCATTGGGGAAATATACATGATCACCGACATGTGCTGACATGGCATCCAGGAACTGGTGCAGTACCCTGGAGGCTGATGCCTGTGATATCCCCATCATATCACCAATTGGTCTCTGGAAGGTACCTGTTGCTAGTATTCTTAGGCCAACACATACCTTGGTTTCCACTGGGATGGGTTCCCCTCTGTTGGTTCTGTGTGTGATGCGTGGCCTGCACAGCTCCACTATTTGCTGCAGGAGGTCTCTGTCCACTCTATAGCGCTCTACTATCTCCAGCTCATGTAACCCGTGGTAGGTGACGCTGGGCCTGTACACTCTTCTCCGTCTCCTCACTGTGGGTTGTCTGGCACCATCTGCATTGTCACCACCCTCAGCAAGTCGCCTATGTCTCATTATGACAGCTATGGCAGCCCCTAACATTTCTGTTCTGAGTTCAGCTTTTTCAGTTTTCACTTCTGATAACTTAACTCCTGTCTTGCAGTGTCTCTTGAGAGAAACATCCTGCACTGCTGTTTGCAGAGTTTTAAGTGCTGGGCTGGGCTACTATTCTGCCTGTGTAATTGCCTGCATCTAATTGTTTTCACCTGCTAGCTCCAGCAGTATTCCCTGCTAGCTTCCTACTAAATCTGTTGCTTCCTTTTTCCTTTCTGTTTCCTCAGGGTGGAGCCGTGTGTAAACCAGCAGAAACATGCTCACAGTGGCTTACATGCGCGCACACATACTTACACGGTTCA